>NC_051157.2:148690342-148727352 GCF_013339745.2 Dermacentor silvarum
AAACGACGTGCCACGTCCGCCGATTCTGATCGTCTGCAAATCTCAGAACTACGTGCATGGCGTCGACGCAGCACACAGATTTCCAAAATTATACGCGCATAAAAAATAAAACGGCCTTTTTAGAGGGTTATTTCTTCGGATCTCTTTTTTCGTTGTACCTCGTTTGCTGTCACACTGAGCTAGAAGCTGCTTACGTCGGTCTCCGATCGAAATCGGACACTTCGATTACGATTTGCGGATCACGACCGACTGGATTCGGATCGAGGCTCAATTGCGATCGAACGTGCCCGTGTGACATGGGTTTTACTATGAAACAACACCCGTTCGGGGGCATTCAGTGAGTACATCCAACAAACACAATCTGCCGCTCCGAAGTCAACTACGCGAAACTATTGCGTTCCCGCCGCACTGGTGAATTCTGCAGAGATCAGTGCACCAGTGTCGAGGCAAATGCTTACCTCAACGTATGTGGGAAGCTAAAATACCAGCGAGCGAGATGTCAACACACAAGCGGACACGGATTTTTCACTCGGCGCTCAAGCATACACATTCGAGGCCGTCAAGCAAAGCGCGAGAGGCTGGGCAACCACTTCAAACTGCTCAGATCGTAGCTTAAGTACACCGCACTAACCACAAAAAGAAAAAGAACTAGCGAACTGACGTGAACGCCGCACAAGAAGCCTCCATGAGCTCGAATCGCTCGGCGCGAACTAGCGACGCGCATGCACGATGATCGAGCGCCAGAGCGCTCCGGCGCGAGCACATACCACGTTAAAATGACAAACAATGGTTCACTTACATAATCGTTGAACCATGGTCCAGAGCTTTGTGTCGTCGATCCAGCCGCTGTCCATCGGTGGACCCGAAACAACGCCGCTTGCCGCACCGTCGCCCACGACTACAGCAGTACGGCTCCTTCGCTGGCCTTCAACCCAAGGCCAGTCATGCCGGCGCAATCACGTGATCAAACATGGCCGCGCCCGTGCGCCGCTGCTGAAAACCGTCTATTGAGCATTAACTTTGTCTTCTGCATCTTCAACCCCACTCTTACACTTTCTCGGTTAAGGTCCTCAATAATTTGTTGTAATTCGTCCCCATTGTTGCTGAATAGGACAATGTCATCTGCAAAACGAAGGTTGGTGAGCAGAGGCGTAGCCAAGGGGGGGTTGAAACCCTCCCGCAATTTTTGCCGCAACCCCCCCCCCCCCCCTCCCCACTTACCCACCCTTTGTTCTCGTCGCTTCGCGCTGACGTAATTCAAGAAACCGGTGCTGCTATCACAATTTCATTCCTGGGCGCTTCCGTTTGGATTGGTAATTTACAGCGAATCATGTCTGCATATGGAAAAAACTGTCACGGTGTTTGTGAAGGCTTTGACACTCTGTGAGGTTTTGGGCGAGAATGTGGCGGCCGCATTCTGAAGCAACAAATGAGCAACAATTAAATGAAGCAACAAATGCGGCAGCCGCATTTTAGATGAAGGCGAAAATGCTCGAGGCCCGTTTACTTAGATTTAGGTGCACGTTAAAGACCCCCAGGTGGCCGAAATTTCCGGTATAGATTTCCGCCGCTTCCCTTCAGGTGCCGGTTAGGCCGCGCTCGAGCAGGATCTTAAGTCTGCGTGCGAAACGCCTCTTGCTTGCGATTGCGCCCCTACGGAAGGCTGGTCGTTACTGTTGAGTTGTTGAATCCCAAACCAGCAATTACGGAAGGCTGGTAGTTGCTGTTGTGTTGTGGAATCCCAAACCAGCAATGTACACACGAAGGGGTTGATGACAGCAGTGAAATTCCACCGACTGGCAACAGAATTCATGAAACAGACAGCCGACAAGCATGGATTACTGCTGTGCGCAGTACAGCGTAAGTAAACTCTTGTTGCAGGCGCTGACAGTTCTCGTCGGAGTTCACGCGTCCTGAGAAATTGATTATGTGCACTATGCACTGAACAAGACCGGACTTCATTCCTGCATCACTAGTACGTACACCAATCAGTCGAGATTCTGTGAGGTACAAGGCCGCTTCCTGTTTGCACCGGCTTAAGTGAAGCAGAAATGAGTTGCACGCACTACTTAAAATGCGTACACATTCCATATCTATGCTGTGCGGTGAAATATTCTGTACAATTCTGAATCTGTTGACGTAAAGGCAAATGACGGCTGCACGCTCACACACAGCGGAATACACAGCGGCCCATGCACTTGCCGCAGGAAATGCATCCCTCTCGTATGAGGGACCAGGGCGACGAAAGTCTCGAAAAAAAAAAAGCATTACGCGTTTTTGCGCGTATTTAAGTTTTCTAGCGCAAAGACGCAGCGAACAAGCTATTGCTATGGAAGGAGGTATAGCCTGGTCACACGTGGATTTTCACGCGTATAGCCGTCCTTGACTTGTGAAACGCACTTCGCCCCGACGAGGACGATGCCATCTACGCTTAACGGAAATTAACAATTAATGATGTCATCTCCGGTCGGGTGGGTCGTCTCAATGATGCGTTTTCGAAGACTGGTCCATTCAGTGGCGCGATGAGAGACCGTTGCTCCAAACGCCCACTGTACCTGTCGTACTTACTGTAGTTACTGAGCTTACTGTACTTTTTACTGAATTTCTTCACAAGCACACGCACAGGGGAGGGTGGGGGGGGTGGTCCCATGTCGTTGATATACATGTAGAGAGTCCTGCTTAAACTACCGATATTTATTATCGATCACGTCACGTAGAGGGAAGCAGACGCGTCCCCCCCCCCCGGTCGGGCCGGTGAACCCCCTCCGAAAAAAATTTCTGGCTACGCCCCTGTTGGTGAGATATTCGCCGTTGATCCTCACTCCTAAGCCTTCCCAGTCTAAAAGCTTGAACACTTCTTCTAAGCATGTAGTGAATAGCATTGGAGAGATTGTCTCCTTGCCTGACCCCTTTCTCGATAGGTATTGAAACACATTGAAGCATATTATTCTTTTAAGAAATTAAATTGTCCTTTCTCAGCATTCAGCGTTTGTTTGCAATAATGATAACCGTTGACAGTGTTTGGACAATTTCTTGTCAGCCCTACTTATTCGAAGAATTGATAGGAATACTCTGCTCAGATCATTATCATCATCAGCAGCATCAGCCTATTTTTATGTCCACTGGAGGAAGAAGACCTGGTTCCAACTGTCCTAATTTCATCACCCCACCTAATTTCCTCGACTGCGCTTTCCTTCCCTTGGCCCCCATTCTGTAACTGAAATGATCCACCGGTTGTTCACACTACGCATTACACGACCTGCCCAGTTCAATTTTTAAGCATCAAATGCTTTTAGTTCCCGTTGTCGGCAACCTTCAAGTGACGTTGAGCGAAAAGCCAGAACCGTTATCTGGGCACTCAAACGAGAACATCCGGGCCACGGAGAAAGGAAGAAGTTAGACGGGGGCATCACGCATCGCGATTGAAGCCAATCGTGTCGGCCCAACACGTGATAGTCACGTCTAACGCGCGGTAAGTTTTAGGGTTCCCGCTATGCATGCAGCACTGCGGCAGGGCCAGCGAACAAGTGCGCATTGATCAAAAAAAAAAAAAAAAAAAAACACTGGGCAGCAAACGTCTCGGTAAATCTCGATTTTTGCTCCGTGATCTCGACCCCAGAAGTCATGTGTTGGGCCGACACCTTGGAAAGGGCTGGCTTTACGGAGCGTTCGCTTGCCAAGGCTGGCTGCGTCACGTAATGCTCTCTCTTAACTTTTTCCTTACTCCATGATACGGGCATCGTTGCGAGAACAAAACGAGATCATTCGGGCAACCAGTCAAAAGTTATGCACGCGGTCTCTGGCCCCCAATCATTTGTACAGGAACGCATTACATAGGCTAGTTACTGCCCAAACAAGTTACAAAAATATTGCTTCCGAGTTATTTCTCATGTTTGTTCACAATGTCCCTCGAGCTGTAACTTCTGGTACCCTGAAGTTTTATTTGTCATTTCCAATAGCAACGTTCAGAAGGCAGATACAGGGCACCATACACTTGATTGTCATTTTTTGACGCCGAGACAGTGTTGCCTGTGCTCTTTTCAACACCAGCGGTCCGCGAGTTCCGCGGTGTGGGTTTCGCGCCGCCTCCTTCGAGAGATGGCGCCCCGCTGCGTGACCAGGCCGGTAGCGTCCGGCGCGCTGCGAATGGTTGTGTGGTGTGGTGTGGTGGGGTATGCCCTTGCGAACTTGCACTATACCCATTACAAGATTGTGGCTAGTATCATCTCCCACGAATCTGCTTTGCCGGTAGCTATTTCATGCTTACATCTACTCTCGATTACGGGAGAGCCAGCATTTTGTTTCGTGACATATGTTGCTCCACTGTTGTTGTTCACCATTACGGCGTAATCAGTCATCACGACGTGAGCGTTTCAACACACTGTGAAATGAATGTCTAAATCATGTCTCTAAGCAGACAGAAAAATTCAGAGCCCTTCCCCTGTCGAGAAAATGGGGGTAAGCGAAGCTTGTGGCAAGACGACGTTGTTGCAGGCGTTCCGCTAAATTTGCCCTAAACGCAGGGTTAGAGGCTCTTCGCTGACGTTTGGCCTGGGCTTCGGAAGCCCTGACACTAGAATCGGACAAGCTTCGCTTACCCCCATGTTCTCGACAGGGGAAGGGCTGGTGATCTTGTCTCTTTGGGTCCCACGCGTGACAAGGGTAGTTCAAGGGCGCGTTACAGGTCCCCGAGCCCACAGGGGTATGTGCCATTGACCTTGGACCCTTTCTGCACTATCACCACGATCGGCCCACTTTTCAGCGTGACACCACCACCACCACCGCTGACACTTGTGAGCCTATAAAACTTCGCTTAAAAACACATGCTAGCGTGACAGCGCCCTAAATAATTCACTATAATCCTTCTTCCTCCGAGCTAGTTATATAGTTTCAGACACACAGGAGGTCAATGCAATGTGACCTGATGAAGCATTGGCTCTCTCCGTTGCTGCGATCACTGCGGCGCACTGCACCGCACCTAATCGCTGCATTGGCGTTTATTTGTTTATGAGAAACGTCATCACAGCCCCGAGCCTTCTCACTCACGTCAGCAAATTTCACACTGTGTCATGACGTCACGATGATGTCCACCATGCTAGGGCCAGTATTTTGAGACGCGCTGTACATTATCAAATTAAAATATGTTGTGCGCGTTTCAACAAACTTCATGTTTGCTATGTGTCACACTTTATGGATTTAGTTCCCGAAGGTACGCCGGTGGTTAGCCTTACGTCACGGCTTCCAGGGTAGTTTCGGATGCTCGGGAGGCTTTTGGGGGGACAATTCAGCAGCAGCACTAAATCAATTTAGAGCGGCGAAGTATTTCACCAGAGCCTTGTTTTTGTTAACTTGGCTTTAACTAGAAAGAAAGAAGGAAAAAGTGCCCCATTTTTTAATTTCGATCCTAAAGCAGAGTGCCGGTACGTCAGTGTGACGCCGCAGACTTAAAAGTATATTCTCCTATTTTGGGCCCTTCTGGGTGTCGGAAAATCAAACCAAAATTCTCTCTGTAAAGTCTTTGGCTCCTTTAGAATTCGATGTCGTCCTTCTTTGCTGAATAACCAATGAACTATTTATAAAACTGAGCAGACGTCAAGACGGCGTCGTCGCCACCCGCTTTTTGTTTTTGCGCGTTTTTTGGTTTATCGATCCTTCACACATAAACGGAGCGGCCATTTTGCGATTGCGGAAGCGTAATTCATTATTCCAGATTGACTGAATATTCCTCTTAAGTGTCTCTTCTAAATATTCTCGTACTTCCCCAAAGTGAGTCTTCCTTACGAGAGTGCAATGTAAGTGCAGCAGACGTTGTACAAATCACAGGCGTCATCAGAAGGCTGCGCGGGAGCCTCAAACCCGTCTTCCGTTTTTGCTACTTTTCTGGCGTATCCAAGATTGCGCTCAGGGTAAGGCGGGCGTTTATGACATTCGAGAAATTTAATTTACGCGTGCTTAACATTTCATTTTAGTCTTGCTTTGAGGTCTCAGATTTGCACAACAGATATTGCTTGAGCGAAGTCCTGACGGCCAAGAATAATCAACTAACGCTTCAAGTCAGCAGCGTAAGAAGCGCAAACAGGAAATGCGTTCCCTGATTGGTCGCCATCACCGCATGTTTCCTGTCACGTGTCAACTCCTGCAGAGTAGACGTATACATAGGTGCGATCAATCTATATGACCTTAATTAACAATTTAATTAATTGTGAGCTTTTACGTGCCAAAACCACGACGTGACTATGAGGTGCACGCCGTACTGAGGGGGGGGGGTCATCATCATCATCATCATCATCAGCAGCAGCCTATATTTATGTCCACTGCAGGACGAAGGCCTCTCCCTGCGATCTCCAATTACCCCTGTCTTGCGCTAGCGTATTTCAACTTGCGCCTGCGAATTTCCTAACCTCATCATCCCACCTGACTTTCTGCCGTCCTCGACTGCGCTTCCCTTCTCTTGGTATCCATTCTGTAACCCTAATGGTCCACCGGCTATCCATCCTACGCATTACATGGCCTGCCCAGCTCCATTTCTTCCGCTTAATGTCAACTAGAATATCGTCTACCCCCGTTTGTTCTCTGATTCACACCGCTCTCTTCCTGTCTCTTAACGTTACTCCTACTATTTTTCGTTCCATCGCTCTTTGTGTGGTCCTTAACTTGTTCTCGAGCTTCTTTGTTAACCTCCAGGTTTCTGCCCCATATGTTAGCACCGGTAGTATGCAATGATTGTACACTTTTCTTTTCAACGACAGTGGTAAGCTCCCAGTCAGGATTTGGCAATGCCTGCCGTATGCACTCCAACCCAATTTTATTCTTCTGTAAATTTCTTTCTCATGATCAGGGTCCCCTGTGAGTAATTGACCTAGATAAACATATTCCTTTACAGACTCTAGAGGCTGACTGGCGATCCTGAATTCTTGTTCCCTTGCCAGGCTATTGAACATTATCTTTGTCTTCTGCATATTCATCTTCAACCCAATTCTTGCACTTTCTCGATGAAGGTCCTCAATCATTTGTTGTAATTCCTCTCCATTGTTGCTCAATAGGACAATGTCATCTGCAAACCGAAGGTTGCTGAGATATTCGCCGTCGATCCTCACTCCTAATCCTTCCCAGTCTAAGAGCTTGAATACTTCTTCTAAGCATGCAGTGAATAGCATTGGAGAGATTGTGTCTCCTTGCCTGACCCCTTTCTTGATAGGTATCTTTCTACTTTTCTTGTGGAGAACCAAGGTAGCTGTGGAATCCTTGTAGATATTTGCTAAGATATTCACGTATGCCTCCTCTACTCCTTGATTACGCAATGCCTCTATGACTGCTGGTATCTCTACTGAATCGAATGCCTTTTCATAATCTATGAAAGCCATATACAGAGGTTGATTGTACTCCGCAGATTTCTCAATTACCTGATTGATGGCATGGATATGGTCCATCGTAGAATATCCCTTCCTGAAGCCAGCCTGTTCTCTTGGTTGACTGAAGTCAAGTGTTGTCCTGATTCTATTACAAATTATCTTGGTGAATATTTTATACAATACTGAAAGCAAGCTAATGGGTCTGTAATTCTTCAATTCTTTAACGTCTCCCTTCTTATGGATAAGTATAATGTTGGCGTTCTTCCAGCTCTTCCGGGGGTACTCCGGATTAATTTTGACGATCTGGATTTTCTTTAACGTGCACCTAATTCACGCTACATGGGTGCTTTTGCATTTCGCCTCCATCTGAATGCGGCCGCCGCGGCCGGGATTTGATCTCGTGCTTTCAAGCTTAATTCAGCGCAACGTGAAAACCACTACGCCACAACGGCGGGTCCTTATATGACGCTGGGTCGATGCGTGAGTGCGTTTCTCACTTGACCAAAACTTGCGGTCATGCATGAGACACGGAGGTAGTTCAATTTAAGCGAAATGTATTGCATAGACACTTACAATGTCCGGAAGCGGTTGCGTAAGCGTGTTTCGGAGGATCGTTGGCCCTGTTATTATGCAGTCCGTAGGCACCCAGCTTGTCACGTGAGTGTTAAGGATCAGTAAATCGATCTTGTATGTGCTGCAAAAAAAGAAAAAAAAAAGGAAGGAAGGAAGTTCAGGAGGGCGACCGAATTGCGGACGACTCTTCCGACCATTGTTAGAGATTGCACTTTTTGCCAGCTTTAAAGGAATAAAGAAACATTGAAACGAGTGTACCTACTGTTCTGAATGCTAATTGTGCGTTTCGTTTCTGCAGTACATGGACGCTAATTGGTGTCAGTCTGCTGCGGCCCAGGGTGCTGCGTGCAAACTAGTGATGCAAAACTATCGGTAAATTGACTATCGATAGCATCGATAGTTTTTTAAGCTATCGATAGCCTAAAAAGACTATCGATAGTATTACTATCGACACAGTATCGATAGTGTTACCATCGATAGTGCAGTCGGTGTTACTATCGCTAGTGCCATCAGTAGTCCTTGTACGTCCTTGTATGTACTACCGACCAAAATGTTTACGGACCAAGGGATCTCAGAAAATGCTAAATATCCGAGCACCCTTTAAAAGTAGCCAGTAAAACCGTACATCACAATGTTGTTTGCATATACCAGTAGAGGCTGGAAATGGGAATACCAGGCTGCGTTTTGAGGCTGCGGAGATATTAATCTTTTTGTCAGATATCCCTTGGTCCGTAAACTTTTTCGGTCGATAGTACGTATGTACATCCGGCGACAAAATAAGCCGGGGCATGAAATCTGAGAAAAAGCTGAATATCTCCGCAGCCTCACAACACAGCCCGATATTTGCATTTCGAGCTTTGGCTATTGCTACAGGCTACGGATATATTCAGCTTTTTCTCAGATTTCATGCTCCAGCTTATTTTGTCACCGGGTGTACATTCGTGAGCAGACACTCGTAAAGCCACGAGTAATCCATCTTAGAGCACCGCACTGTGCTTTGCGCCGCGCTCTTGTTTCGCACGACCGCACATGTTTCCTGTGTAACGAAGTGGCGTGCCTCTCTGCGAATAAGCGCTCGTCGTCACGACGACCTTGGGCCACTGTTACCTTGATGCAGCAGCCGGACGTTGTAATGCAAGACGCGCTATCTGTGAATGGATAAGAAAACCATTGTCGTCGGCGTCGGTGGTTCAGTGGTAGAATACTCGCCTGCCACGCGGGTGGCCCGGGTTCGATTCCCGGCCGACGCAGTTTTCTTTTTTTTTTAGTGCAATTGTTTTTCTTTTGGGGGATTACTTTTATATAAGTACAACTTGGCAGATACTCTTTGTTCGAATCAGTGTTATCGTTGTAGATATTTAACTTTTAGTATGTGGGGGTACTGTAATTCGGTGGATCGGGCTTCTTCAAGCTGCTTCTGAGCAGTTGTTTCCTGACTACCCGGTTCCCTTGGAGATGAAAATAAGCCACGATTTGCTTCGATTTGAGTGTGCTTCAGGAAAGCGCTCATTTAACCACACGCCAGTGAAACCTGCATACGGTCCTTGCCTAAACTGAAGTACATTACTTTTGTTCCAAAGCCACTCCAAAGTTTATTTTAAGAATTCATCTTCTATTACTCTTGTTCCAAAGTATGGAACCCTTTCTATGGTTTCAGTCATTGTGTTGTTACATGTGAAAAAAAAAAACTAGCATAAAGTCCTCATCAACGCTAATTTCAACGTATTACGTAAATAACGAAGCAATGGCTAAAGTCGGTATGGCAGTAGATCAACGTATTTGTAAGAGAAATTAGCTAGCGCAAAAATCGACAGGATCACGTGGGAAGGTATGGGGAACAATCGCTGAACTAATCACTTCATTACAGCTCACTTGGAAAGTCTCGTTGAAGGACAGTAAAGGCAAAGCAAAGATTGTAGTTATGCGTACACGTACACTCGGCCACAAAATATTGCGGGGGGCGCGAGCGCGTGGCCAAGCGCTCCTCCTCTCCTTCTAGCGGCGCACCCCTGGTGTCGAGACCGACGCTTGCGCGCATGCGCGTCCTTCCGTGACTGCAACCGCGCATGTTTCCGCGCTTGTTCCTTGCGCGCCGGCGATATCCGAGTGTAGCCGCGAGGTGCGCTGTGGCGACTTCGACAGCCCGCGCGGGTGCGGCCGCTTTTTGTCGAAACACGACAGGGATCACCATTTTTTCTTTTTTTTTTGTCGCCTGTCATCTAAAGGCATACATATGGGCGAGAAGCCAGCGCAGTCTTTGCCAGCCCGTATACTAGTTCATTACTCTGCAAAGCTGCCAGTGGGTCTTTCAGTACTATCTAATGATGTTTGCACGTTTTCTATTGCAACTCTATAACAGCATTATAAAGTTCATACGCAAGAGGAATCACAACATTTTAGACGCGCCGCTGGAACCCAATTGTATGCTATTTCTTGCAGATATCTGCCTAATTACACACAGAGTGTTCTATCCAGTGGACGGTGTTCCGTGAGCGTGTGGGGAGCAATCAGCAAAGATGGCCTTGGTCCCCTTGTGCGTCTGGAAGGGCCCTTCACTGCGTCACGGTACTGCGACGTCATCACTAGACACCTCGTTCCGTATGCGCTGGACGGTCCCTTCAGCGACGGCTGCTATTTTTTTCAACACGACCGCAGCCCGATCCATAAAGCACGTATCGTCCAGTCATTGCTAGAAGAACATGCTGTTTGCCAGCTTGAGTGGCCTCCATGTGGCGCCGACTTGAATCCCATAGAAAATGTCTGGGGCATGTTGAAGAAACGGCTGTCCACACGAGCCAACCGCGGCCGCACGGCCGATACGCTGTGGCAAGCGATCGCACAAGAATGGAAAAGCCTGCGCGGTCGACCGGAGATTACTGAATCTTTGTACGAGTCGATGCCCACACGCATCAATAAGGTGCTAGAAAACGGCGGACATTTCACTTCCTACTAGATCATTGAGAGACCTATGTTTCATGACACTTCTGTAAATGTCTTGTGAATAAATTCATCCCCTTCAGACACGAATTATGATGCACTGTCTGCAAATGCGTCAAATGCGCATGGCATCATTTCAAGACGCTCACTATTACATTCCAAGAAAGAAGACGAAGCAATGTGCTGTTTTGTGCGAGTATCAGTAAAAAAATTAATTAGCGTATAACTCATTATCTAATTATTCTGAAATCCGTCAGCTTCAATGCTTGCATAAAAAGAATCAACTATTAGGCCCGAAACGCATGCACACTTGCTTTTTCGGTTGTATTCGTGTCGACCGGAGAAAAAAATACTCTTGACGTTGGTCTTGGAACGCGGCACGTCGAACGATTGTCTAACATGGTAGTGTCTCCAGCTACACTCGGATATTGCCGGCGCGCAAGGAACAAGCGCGGAAACATGCACGCTTGCAGTCACGGAAGGACGCGCATGCGCGCAAGCGTCGGTCTCGACACCAGGGGTGCGCCGCTAGAAGGAGAGGAGGAGAGCTTGGCCACGCGCTCGCGCCCCCCGCAATATTTTGTGGCCGAGTGTACGTCGCAGTGGTCTGTGTATAGTGCTTATACATTGCATGTTATTACACGGTGCACAAGATGAAAATAAAGATTACAGCACGCATCTCATTCATTTGTATAGCATTTGTATAGCATTTGATTAAGTGGTTCACGTAGCTTCAACATCTGCGTTGGATCTCTATCATTATATTGTCTTTGTGCACTAAGTCTATTGCCAATAACGTTTTATAAACATTGTTAGTTCATATTTTCATATTGCGATAGCAATAATATGGACACTTCAAGCGTATTTCTGCCGTCGGCATCGCCGTCGCCGTGAGGTTCCGTATAAAGTCCAAGGGCGATAAAATCGTCGCCGCGCGCCATATGAGCGAGTGAAAGCGCGCGGGGGACGCGCGCTATCACGGAGAGCGAACGAACGCGGTAAGCGAACGCGACTTATGTCGTGCGAAAGGCCGTGGGGCTATGGGAGGGAGGGAGGAGGGGCGACGGTGTGCTGCGGCACCAAATGCGTATCTTGCAACCGGGCGCAAGGGGAACTGGCCCCTCAATCTCCCACGCGAAAGGAGGAAAGCGGGAAGGCAGCGTGAGAGGGAGGGGGGGCAGCTTCTACTCTGCCAACAACTGTGCTGCACTTTGCCCGGCTGCGGCGGTCGCCCGCACCCTCTCTTAAAAGCAATCTCCACACGGCTCTGGCCTTTGTATTCGCTGTGCATTCGCCGCTCAGTTTCCGTTGAAGCGATAGACCGCACGAACCTTCGCTCGCTGCGGCGGCTGCGCTTGCTGCCAGCGGTGTGACATTGGTTGTCTGCAGTCATTGAGTGTGATCGATTCATGTATGCTTGTGCGCGCTAACACCACGCTTGTTAATTCATTTTGTAAGCGAATGTGTCCAAGTTTATGCAGCCGATAAAACTACTATCCCTACTCCGAATCGCTCTCTACAAATTTGCTATCGCAATTCATGCTTCGTCGTTGGGGCGAAACTGCAACATTTTTTTTGTTTGATCACTTCTTTCTTGCTGTGCATGATCATAATCTCCTGCGTGGATAATCCCGCACCTAGATATGAGCTATGCTTTCAGCCACAATATTTCGCGTGGTGAAATTAACCATCGTAGATAAGATATGAACAAAGACGCGCAATACGTCAAGACCAGCCGATGATCTACCGCAAGCACATGAAATGAGGGGCCATTTACATGGCGAGATTTATCTAAGCATAAGGACGTTTTGCGGCTTTCTCTCTCATTGCTAGTAATCAATGCAAACTCATTTAGTATGTATCACATCTGGAATATTAACTCATATCTGAAACAATGAATGATAAGCACCTTGTAGGGTTTTATAATTTTTTTAGCACAGGCAAGGGTATTCGTATAGTACGTATCGGCAGCGACTTTCTCTTTTAAAGCGAAGCTTTACATGGCTAGGCGAAACAAAAAAGCGTCTGTCCGTCGCCTGTGTACAGAAAACTATCACCGTCAGCATTGGCTCGAGTGTCATCGTCTTCTTCCGCAGCTGGCTCGTTGGCGCTTTGGAGTGTCCAAAGCGCCGGCTCGGGCGAGGGCCTTTTTCTGTGAACTGCCGCGCCGCGCCGCTGCTGCGCGCATCGAGGTAGGGTGCCTTAAGGGTGCCTCGATGCCAGCGCCGCCGTTCAGGGTGGTGCCATCCTTTGACCGCCCCCGCGCCGCCGCTTTCTCGCTGCGACGCCATCTTGAGTCACAGCGAGCGGTTGCGAGTGCTTGGTGCCGGTGCTTAGTTCGAGACACAGTGCGCGCGGATGCTTCGTTGACGCTTCTACTTGCTGGACAGTGTTCAGCCGCATGAATGACAAGCTTGTCAAGTGCATCGAGTCGACATGACGGGCTGTTGGGTTCCCAAGTGCACCGGATCGACGCGTAAAGGGCTTCGTTGTTTACGCTTCCCCGGGACCCAGAGCGAAGGAAGAGATGGGAAGACCAAGTAAAGCGGTATCACTGGAAGGCGACGGATAGCTCCTACATTTGCGAGGTAAGTGTCAAGAAAGTTTAGACTATCGCACCGTGTTTTTCATTTAAATAAGAAAGTATTCTCTGATCATTCCTCACGTACCTACGTTCGCTCACGAACTAAGCACTGCACCGATGCTGTCTGAGTAGCCTATGGTTTGCGAGCGCGCGTCGCATAGGCTTTTACCGTTTTGATCGGCGCAGTCTATGCGAGTAGTACCCTTATTTTAAGGACTGACGAAAATGCTTCGCCGCGAAATAGCCTTACATTAGCTACAAATCGTCATGTAAACCACCTGTTTTACTTTTTCACGGGAAGCACACATCGTGTGTCTCTTGCTTCTTTTTTTTCCTCAGTTTCTTTTTTTCGCTACTGGTTATTTGGAACTAATGGACGCATTGCTTCTTCTGGGGAGAGCGGCTGTTGTGTACGTGGTAAGCGAAGCATTGTGATTTTCTCTGATTTCTCAGCAGATATCTTGCGGATCTGAGGTTGTTTCGTTATATAGCTGATTTTTTAGACGAATATATTTGTAGCGTGGTGCTCGTAAGCCGATGGTCATTTGTGCTCATTCCCGATCGTAGTAGGTACTGTGACAGTCTTTAAATGCCTGTGCACGGTATGCCCAGGTGTAGTAGAGTTAAGGGGCATCATGGGACCAAAATGTTTCGGCGCTTTCTGGCATGGTGTCTGTTGTAGCCTGTACATTTCTTCGAAACGTGTGAAGCGAGGTAATACAGCATTACGTCTGCGAAAATTTATTTTTAAGCACTGTAATGGGTTCTCTGTATTTGCAAGGCAACTTTTCATATCAATAATCACTGGTTGTTTTACTTGTACTTAGAAACACTTTGAAGAGGACCAGTACAAGAGAAATAGACAGGATGGGCGCCGTCTGTTAAAGTCAACAGCCCTACATCATCATGGACTATATTTTCGAAGTGAAAAACATTGCTAATCTGTATTTGACCGTCTTAGTTTCATTTACGGTTTTTGTACGCGATATGTATGCAGTGTTGTTTATTTTTTCAATGTAGTTATCAGATGTTCTAATGGTTATTTATAAAATGTTCTGTACTCGCCATCGATGTGTTTGGCTGATGCGACGTATTCGATGGTAGCTGATGTATTCTGGCTGGATATCTTGATTAATATTACCCGCGGATGCGTTTTCTTGTTTGTATTCTTGTTTTCGATTTATATTGTGTGTATTAAGGTTGATGTACTCACTTGAACCCCCCCCCCCCTCATGTAGTGAATAAATTAAAAAAAACTCTCCCTAACCCGAATTGTGTGTGTCGAGCCTACCTTGCGATTTTTTTTTATCTCGTCTTTCAACATAACCTTCAGGCGCCACACAGTACATATAATTTTTCATGTACATATCTCTTTCATGATTGACTGTACTAGACATTACTAAGTAAATGTATTTTGTGCATCGTTTGGTTTCTTGTGTGTACTACGCTAGATTGACACAGACAAGTTACATTTTTCTCTACAGCACTAACTAAACCTTATTTTCACGTCGCAGTTATTTTTACACCAGCTTAATCCTGTCAGCACAAAGTTTTGTGGGCATAAAACGCAAAATTGCGCGCAGATATCGTCAAATAATTTCAACGAACGCGAAGAGCACGCGCAACGCAAGGGAAACTAACTGCCGTGCGCGAGTGGCTGGCTACGGTAAAGGAGGCGTGATGTGTAAACCAAAATACAACAGCGAAAAAGAAAAACTTCCGCACACGCAGGGGGTCGCAAACCTTATATACCAAGCATCGAAGCGCAAAAAAAAAAAAAAGAAATAGTGCGTATTTCAAACATACACACGGCATATTAAATGTGATTGAATTAGGCAACTTGGGGCATGTTCCCGGCGCCATACATTTACGTCTTGGACCTTCGACGAGTTAACGGCTATTAGTTATAAAGACGTGCAGATGCGATACCGATAAAAAGGTCCCCATCAAGGCAAAACACTTGGAAGTGCGCCGCGAGTAACACTATTTATGAACGCAAGCGTGGCTGAGTCTGCGCTCGTGTGACTCAATATGGCGGCGCCAGCGGGGTTGTCTCCACCCTGAACGGCGGCGCTGGGCATCGAGGCACCCTACATTGAGGTCATCGAGGCACCCTAGGACTCGTGGGCGAGGGTCGTCTGCTACGCGCTGTAATTTTTGCATTCAGTTTCCACGCAAAGCACTTAAAGTCTATTTAACTTCAACAGTGTGGTGCTGCATGGAGCTTACCCATCTCCGAGCGTTGTCTTTGTGCTTGGGCAGCAAGAGAATGCAAAAACTAACGCGTCAAACTCATCAGCGCGGCCTATAGCTCCAGTGCTGGAGCGTTCGGGAACGGTAATGCGGTAACTGTGCGTGCGTAGAAACGCGCTAAATGAGCTCGAGCAAGGAAAGAACGTAAAAAACGGTATTCGCATGGGTACGCGGGCAATAGCACTATGCTTGCAAGAATAAGAGTAAGTAAATTACTCGCGAAGTCAACTGAAATACCGCTCACCACTACGCGCTTGTCACTCAGCTAGGGGTCAGTAATGGTTTAGAGACATATGCATAAGTATTTATTCACGAATTCTTTAGCCTCGAAAATACTTTATTATGAACAGAGCGCAGCGAGAAGGTGAAGGGAAACAAGAGAAGGAGCAGAGGCGGCCCTAACGCCGCAATATTGTTGGCTTATTTCGCTTCAGGGGATAGTGTGTGCACGAACAATTCTTGCTGTACGCTATCTCTTCAATACAAACTTCGCGCACGATGTACCTTAAGGTTCACCGTGAGCGAAGCTTGTTTCAAATTCAGACATTCGAAAGAAAACCCATTCCAACCAATAAGTAAACAAACATAAAAAAAGGTGAACAAATATATATTTTTCTACATTGAAACGAATAGATAGCTACTACTGGCCTAGCCATTTACTCATCTGTTATGCAAAAGTTATTGCTGCAAGTCTTGTTTTAATAATCCGTGAATCCTCTCTGAAATTGCCAACATGTAACTTCTCACGATATCACAGTTATTGTTTAACGTGTGATTTTTTACGTAAACAAACAAGGATTGATGGCGCATGACGATGTTTGTGCTTGCATTATATTGAGTGGAAAATCGTCTATAGAAGATTACTGTCTTTGATGCACCACAAATATCGCTATTGATTCTACATACAGTACAACATGAAAAGTTTATGTTCTGGTGATTAGTTGCCTCTTTAATTACGTAACTACAAGTACGTAATTATTTATCAGTAAGTATATTTGCTGTGTACGAGCCAGCGAGCATACGCAATAGATATTCCTAAACTTACTTTCACGTTAAAATTCGCTTAGTGTTTGCGCTCTTGCAACACAAGAAGGCGAAAGACCAGTTGCACATCCGTAATGCATCACGTTCGTTTTGTGACGTTCGCTCGTAATTATGAAATGAGTCGTACGTACACAATGTTGCACTGTTAGCGTTTCCCTTATTTTGGTTTGTCTTGTTTTTTTGCCGCGTATATTTCTCACGTACCCTTTACCTACATGTCATGGTAGCTTAGTGGCTTTGGTATAGGTTAGACTGCTAAGCTTTGAGGAAATCGCCTTGGCGCTCTTTGGCCACATCTGGCCCTTGCGCCAATAAACTACAATAATCAATCAATCAAGCTCGAGGACGCGGGTTCGATTCCCCGCCATGGCGGCTTATATTTCTATGGAGGCGAAATGCATAAAACACCCGTGTACCCCAGGCAGTTGATTACCGGAGCGCTCCAATACGGTGTCTCCTATAGCCATATTGTGATTTTTGGATGTAAACTCCAGAAATTATGGTATTTACTGCCCTTTACCTGTGCTCTCAGTTCTTCATGATATATGGGTATGTTCGGCACGTTGAGATCGAGATTGGCAGTCAACAAGTTTTTATCGTCGCGCCCACACCATCAGAAGGATTTCTGGCCGAAAAATGCGGGTTTGCACCGCACGTCATATTGTTGTCGTTAATCGCGACGTGAATGCAAGTATGTCAAGTTACTAATGCCATGACCCATCAGTCGTCTTAGTCACACATTTGTGCCTTTCCATGATATAATTTGGTATATATATATACCAAGTGAAGGAGACGCGAGACTTACGCGGTTTGTATTTATTTTTTGAACCGCGGCTCCGCCGACGGACACATTCCGCTTCCCAAGAGCCAGTTAAGGATTTCTCCTTAATACAGAAACGGCAGAGTGCGAGAGGCAGTCTTGTAAATCAATTCGAATGCATGAAATAAAAGAAAGGAAACGATAGGGTGTAAAAGCGTTAGCATGAGCTAGCCATATCTGCCTGGTTGTCATCGCAATCTCCAGCTTTTCTTCTGCAGCACGTTCACGTTGCCCATTCCACGCATAACTCAATGAAGTAAGCGCGCGGAATGCTTTACTCAAACAGTCGCGTAAGCGCGGACCTAGCGAGCCAGAAGGATACAGACAAAATACCCGTATTCACAGCCGGCAACCGCGTTCTCTGTGCGGTGAGTCACTGCGGTATCACCTTGCGGTGACGTGGTATTTACATCCAAAATTATCGCGATGTTAGCTAATAGTAACCAAAATATCAGGCTCGTAGCAGATGCCCACCGCCTTGGCGCGGATTCCGCAGCGGAGAAAGCCCACGGGTCCGGTACAGCAGCGCCACGGCGCGGGAGTTCACGAGAAAAGGTCCTCACTCCTCCCTTGCATTTGCGCGGCGTTTTGGGCGCTCTCCAATATTAGGAGTAAAATATGGACATGTAAATTTACTTTGTAAAATACTTGGTAAAATATGGGCATGTAAATTTAAATGATGTTCGATGTTCGGTGTATTAGATTCAATATGAAGACGACGTCACATTGAAGTTCGGTCTTTCTAATGTGCATGTCTAGCATTTCTGAACACCGAGTCAGTTTCAAGACAACTTGAGTGTTCTTTCAAACACTATCAAGGATTCAAATTCACTTTTCCGCAGGTTAGCACGTTTGAGGTGTTACTACGCCCATTTTTAGGAAAGTGCGTTCGTCGTGTGAGCGTGCTAAGTAAGAAAAATACTTAAGAACGTATTGGCTAGGCTAGTGGGTGCTCCAAGACGGTAAATAGAGAGTTTTAGAATAGGGGCCCCAAAAGTTTGGGGCCCCAAAGAGCTTTGCGGGTGTTAGCGTTGGGGCATGCAAGAGCGATGAGTTTTAGAATAGGGCTTTGCGTTTGCGAATACCGTCTTACGCTTGCAGCGCCACTACGGTGCCAAAGAAAAGCTATTATAAATATTAAAATAAACTATACCATTCTATGATAGGAAGAGTAATTTTGACTTTCGTGGTTTTGCGTTTAATTGCAATTAAGGTGTTATTCTATTAGCAGCAAGCGATTTATTGCGCCTAATTTTGAGTAACCAACTTGACGTGCCTTCACCAGCCAAGCTAATCCACGTTAGGCCTACGAGCCATGAAATCGACAATCGAATTCAGAATCAGCGGCGTCTAATGAATCAATCTTCATTACACACATTAGTTGAGAGAAAGCGATAACCGCAGTCACTTCTCCTAGCTTACAAACTTCACGCGTTACCACGAATCAAGCCGAGTTTGGTACTCGGAGAGCCGCCGCTTCGATGGGTGCCGGCATGTTTGTTGACGCAAAACATTTGGGGCTGCTTTTGGGGCTCCCGATAAATCGGCGAAATAGCGTGCCCAACGCAAAACCCAAACGCAGTTAGCGTCTCGCGCATGCGCAGTGGTGTCGACGCTATTTCTTTGGGGCCCCAAAACGTTTGGGGCCCCTATTCTAAAACTCTCTAATGACTATATTACAGGTGGAACAGACGATAACAAAGGGTTCGACACAAGAATGCCCTGTTTACTTTTATGCGACTTTCTTTTCACAGGTTTAGTTTTTGTTTGTTGCTTTGTGCATATTTAAATAGATTTTCCATACCGAAAGCTGTTTCACAGTGTATTCCTTAGCGGTCGTCCGTTTTGCGCACAAGTCAAATTACGTGGCAGCACAACTGTGGTAAAAGAAGCGCGGCTGCGCTCGCCTCTACTTGCCCTGCAAGGCGGGGCGACCCAGACGCGGTTCCTATGACGACACTGCTAATGGCTCCATTTGACCGGCAGAGCTTCTTTGCGAAAAAGAAAAGAGCCCGTGAGCTAGGCCACATGTTATGCAATGCAGCCGGGCTGGCTATGACCTGCACCTCTTCTATGATTTTCTTCCTCTGTGGTTCCTCCGCAGAGCACGACGGGTTTGCTACGTGTCCACTCGCCTTTGACTATGCTATGTCACCCCTTGTAGTACCAATCAGTTTACCAACGTCTTGTGGAAGTGCATACGCAAAACAGTTTATCCTGTGCATTAAAAAAAATGATACGGAAATATAAGAGTGCTAAACAAACGAACGCACACCACCGGAGCTGTAGTCACTTTTACATTTAGACAATGAGATCCGAACAGACTCAAGAATCCTCTCTTGGGAGCTATACGGTTGACTGTGCTCGGAGTCATTTGAAATGATTCCGAGCAGTCGGTTGGGAACCCGAATGTTCCGCTGTCGCAGTATTCGTTACTCACTAAGTGCGCATTTTTGCCAGTGAGGAAGATTAAAATCTGCTACATATAGCGCATAGTGCTACACATAGCGTATAGGCTCCATTCAGGGAGCTCCCTAAAGGGAGCCCATACGCTAACTCTAGGTGGCAGCAATATGTACGAACACAGTGCAACCATACAGGGAGATCAGTTGTTGTGACAGCAGCGGTAGAAAATCTGCTTCATAATAGCTGTCACACCAAAAAGGCATGCGTCTTCAAGATATTCCGAAATACAGAATTCAAAAGCACTCGGCAAGCATCGCGCGTGATTGTGGCGCCATCTCTTGATTCCTCTTGTAACATCCACTTGTACACGGAGGGCTCGTTACATTGGTAAGTGCTGCCATTTTCTCCACTAGAATTTGTACACGTTTACTGCACTAATTTCGCACTGTTCCAAGCATGTTCAACGCTGACTATTTCGTTACTTTCGCGTAAATGAGACGCTTGCAGACGAGTTTGGAAACAAGCGAGCTTGCAGACGCCATTTTTTTTTGCAGGGCGAAGACTGCCGAGGAGGGAGTCCTCCGCGGTGTTGTGGCTACGCTGACTACACGTATGAATTTAACCACTGTCACAACAATTGCTTGTTTCTACCGTTTAAATACAAAATATTGTCTATACAGCAGAGTTGCACTACTGTTTTTTTTTGTGCACGATTTCGTTCGAAAAAAAAAGAACTCCGTTTTCAGTATCCTAGAGCCTCAATAAATATTTTAATAAAAAACGAAGCGGAATCGCTCAATAAACCGCAGCTGCGACTTGCAGTGAAGCTTCCAAGTAAACACACGCCGACAAGACCACTGGACTAATTGTCAAGGGCAATTAGTTCTGCAACGGGTTCCCATATTATGGCACTACATCTCGCTGCTCAAGAATCTGCGCTCGCAGGTCTAGCAGCCTTGGCTCTGCCGCGAGGAACTACTGAAACAGAGTATACATCGGCTGGGTGTACTCGAATACCCACTTCACGAGCGACTGCAGCAGCGTGGCCCAGTCGGCGATGTGGGTGCCGGCATCTCGGGGCTGGAGGCCGAGCAGGGTGTACGACTTTTCCTTGGCGTCGGTGCCGTGGAACGCGTGAAGGATCACCTGAATGTCTTGGAACGCCTGCAACAGAAAGATGAGGAAATAACACGAGGACGGAAAGGGCATTAAAGAGGCACTAAACCTGAGAATTAAGCCAGTCAAAAGACGAAGGACAGAGGAGAGACGTGACAGACACAACGACTGAACTAACAACTGTGCTTTATTGAAAAACAAAAACAAAAAGCCTGTCTTCCAGGAAAACCAGGCAAGCATGCGCAGCTCAAGAGCTGAAACACACACACAAAAAAAGCTGATGGCGAGATAGACCAAGTAGCTAGCGCCAGTGCGATAGGAAACTCAGTTCCTGCTGCATCAGTGAGATAGAAGTTGTGCTGATGCAATTATCCCCTTGCATGCTGATGTGATAAACCGAAAATTTCACGCTCCGCCTCTACCAAGAATATTAACACGAGAAAAAAGCGGGACGCAGCCGCATTCCCAACAATGGCGAGACAAATTTGCTTCGTCAGAGGTATTCAAAGACTTGTGGTGCTCTCGCAGCCTCTCATTGATACACCGGCCTGTTTGGCCGATGTAAACTTTTCCACAGTTTAGCGGAATTTCGTACACCACACGTGTCGCACACGTAATGTAACATTTTTCATACAGTGTCGTACACTGCGTTCTTGGGAGACGGGTTTTCTCAATAAAGCACAGTCATTAGTCCAGTCGTTGTGTGTGCCACGTCTCTCCTCTGTTCTTCGTCTTTTGGCTGGCCCGGATCGCAACTCTTCGGCACTAAACTTATGTACATTACATCAGCACAGTCTGTTGTCAGTTTGTTGTTGGGCGAGATAATTGGTGCTTAGAAGCCATGTTATTGCCTGCGCGAAGAATACGGACAGGGACAGAAAATAGCCACTAAGAAACGCCACTACCAACTGAAGTTTATTTTACACAGGAAGAAGGCTTATACATGTATATATTACATAAATTATTCATGTAGAAATATTTTATTGTGCGTAGAAAGAAATACGCGAAGAACAGGAAGCAAATCAATATTCTTTCTGCTATATAGGAACAACATATATACGTGAATGTTTGTAAATGAATTGTACGCGTATTATAAGTATTCTTTCTGCTACGATAAGTTACAGTGAATAGAGGCGTTTGTTCGTGTCCATATTCTACGCGCCGGCTATACCGAACATTAACTTAGTTTAGGCTAGCAAAGCATTTTTTATAGCTTGCCACATTGTAAGAAAGTGCACAGACACACACATGCACCACAAAAGAAACTTGAAGCTGCTAGCCTCAATTGCTTATACTTCATGACAAGGTTATAAAATACATACCTATGCTAGGCGCATGTATAGATCAATCAATCAAAATTAGAATGATGGATAGGTTTCCCGCTTCCTTATGACATCGAGCATGCACTAACTATATTCGTTAAAATTATATTGTAAATCTTTGGAGGGAAGGAGTTCATTATGAAGGAAAAAAACTGTCTGAGAAATCTGATGGTGTCAAATTAGCACTTCGAGCACTTGTTAGACGTTGGCTGCAGCCTGAGACATCCCTTGTTTAACGACTGCTGATCACTTAAGAATTACATCGTCCTGTGAACATTCGTCTTGTTGCACTAGCAAAGTGTATAGTCAAAACTGATATCAAGCAGCTACATGGCGCTCCACTCTTTATAACGATATCTCAACTCCCTTACAACCAATCTAAACCAATTATCTACCAACCATGGACCCGTGCAACTTCGCACAGCTAGTCTATAAGCAGCCTCTAGGGTCCGTTGATTTTAAGGTCTTCAGCGCGTAGCTTTCTGCGCTAATGATAGCTAAGGCCATGCACACAGGGTGTGTAGCGCTGGAGAATCGTCGGGCGTCAAATTGGCCTAACGCGCTCTGAAGAGACTAGAATAATCATAAGAAGCCAACAATGACACCAAGGAGAACACAGGGGAAATTGCTTGTACTTAATGATTGAATTAAGGAAATGATAAATTAATGGAAATGAAAATGAATGAAAAAGAAAAATTGGAGGACGCTTAAGCTTCGCCTTTATAGGAGTGGAACGCGGTAGGGTTATCAGGTGGCGTTCACATCGCATTTTTGTTTCAGTGGGCTTTACCGCAACATAGAACGTGGGAAAGCCAGCTTACAACGACCAAGCTTACACCGATCCCCTTAAAGTCGGCTTCACTTTTAAACAGAAATGCATTACTGGGAAGACGTTGTTTCAGAGACAATATAAGTCGTCTTATTTTAAAATGTGCAGCCCTAGCACCTTTTTTATTATTTTATTAATTGTTTGCTATTGCCCCGACGCGCGCGCGTGTCCGAAACGCATTAGGCCAGCGAAGTCCCAATTTGACCTGCCGTAGGGTGCCTCGATGCCAGCGCCGCCGTCCAGGGTGGAGACAACCCCGCTGGCGCCGCCATATTGTGTCACACGAGCTGAGACTCAGCTACACTTGCGTTCATAAAGTGTTACTCGCGGCGCGCTTCCAAGTGCTTTGCCTTGATGAGGATTTTTTTATCGGTGTCCCATCTGCATATCTTTATAACCAATAGCCGTTAACTCGTCGAAGGTCCAAGACGTAATTGTATGGCGCCGGGAACATGCATGCCCCAAGTTGCCTAATTCAATTTACATTTAACATGCCGTGTGTATGTTTGAAATACGCATTATTTTTTTTTGCGCTTCGATGCTTGGTATATAAGGTTTGCGACCCCCTGTGTGTGGAAGTTTTTCTTTTTCGCTGTTGTATTTTGGTTTACACGTCACGCCTCCTTTATCGTAGCCAGCCACTCGCGCACGGCGGTTAGTTTCCCTTGCGTTGCGCGTGATCTTCGCGTTCGTTGCAATTATTTGACGATATCTACGCGCAATTTTTGCTTTTTTTGCCCACAAAACTGTGTGCTGACAGGATTAAGCTGGTGTAAAAATAACTGCGATGTGAAAATAAGGTTTAGTTAGTGCTGTAGAGAAAAATGTAATGTAACTTGTTTGTGTCAATCTTGCGTAGTACACACAAGAAATCAAACGATGCACAAAATACATTTACTTATAATGTCTAGTACAATCAATCATGAAAGAGATATGTACATGAAAAATTATATGTACTGTGTGGCGCCTGAAGGTTATGTTGAAAGATGAGATAAAAAAAATTAATTCGCAAGGTAGGCTCGACACAAAATTCGGGATAGAGAGAGTTTTTTTTTCTTTATTCATTACATGGGGGGGGGAGTTCAAGTGAGTACATCAACCTTATTACACACAATATAAATCGAAAACAAGAATGCAAACAAGAAAACGCAACCGCGGGTAATATTAATCAAAATATCCAGCCAGATATCCAGCCAGAATACATACATCAGCTACCATCGAATACGTCGCATCAGCCAAACACATCGATGGCGAGTACAGAACATTTCATAAATAACCATTAGAACACTGATAACTACATTGAAAAAATAACAACACTGCATACATATCACGTACAAAAACCGTAAATGAAACTAAGACAGTCAAATACAGATTAGCAATGTTTTTCACTTCGAAAATATAGTCCATGATGATGTAGGGCTGTTGACTTTAACAGACGGCGCCCATCCTGTCGATTTCCCTCGTACTGGTCCTCTTCAAAGTGTTTCTCAGTACAGGTAAAACAACAAAAGTGATTATTGATATGAAAAGTTGCCTTGTAAATACAGAGAACCCATTACAGTGCTTAAAAATAAATTTTAGCAGGAGCAATGCTGTATTACCTCGCTTCACACGTTTCGAAGAAATGCACAGGCTACAACAGACACCATGCCAGAAAGCGCCGAAACATTTTGGTCCCATGATGCCCCTTAACTCTACTACACCTGGGCATACCGTGCACAGGCATTTAAAGACCGTCACAGTACCCACTACGATTGGGAATGAGCACGAATGACCATCGGCTTACGATCACCACGCTACAAATATGTACAAGTCTAAAAAATCAGCTATGTAACGTAACACCCTGAGGTCCGCAAGATATCTCCTGAGAAATCAGAGAAAATCACAATGTTTCGCTTACCACGTACAAAACAGCCGCTCTCCCCAGACGAAGCACTGCGTTCTTTAGTCCCAAATAACCAGTACCGAAAAAAGAAAAAAAAAAGAAACAAGAGACACACACGATGTGTGCTTCCCGTGAAAAAGGAAAATAGGTGGCTTACGTGACGATTCGTAGCTAATGTAAGACTATTTCGCGGCTAAGCATCTTCGTCAGTCCTTAAAATAAGGGTACAGACTGCGCCCATCAAAACGAAAAAAGCCTATGCGACGCGCGCTCGCAAACCATACGCTACTCAGGCAGCATCGGTGCAGTGCTTACTTAGTTCGTGAGCGAACGTAGGTACGTGAGCGAGGATCAGAGAATACTTTCTTATTTAAATGAAAAACACGGTGCGGTAGTCTAAACATTCTTGACACTTACCTCGCAAATGCAGGAGTTATCCGTTGCCTTCCAGTGATCGCGCTTTACTTGGGCTTCTCATCTCTTCCGTCGCTCTGGGTCCCGGGGCAAGCGAAAACAACGCAGTCCTTTACGCGTCGATCCGGCGCACTTGGGAACACAACAGCCCGTCATGTCGACACGATGCACTTGATAGCTTGTCAGTAATGCGGCTGAACACTGTCTAGCAAGTAGAAGCGTCCGCGAAGCATCCGCGCGCACTGTGCCTCGAACTCAGCACCGGCACCAAGCAATCGCAACGGCTCGCTGTGACACAATATGGCGTCGCAGCGAGAAAGCGGCGGCGCGGGGGCGGTCAAAGGTTGGCACCACCCTGAACGGCGGCGCTGGCATCGAGGCACCCTAACCTGCCGAGGATGCGAGCGCCATCTGGATAGCATTTAAGCAAGTAAATTAACCGAGCGCACCGTCTTGGTATGGTAGAAATGCTGGAAAAGGGGTTTGTGTCTGAGTTTCCTCGTAATAGAATTATGTTTTCTCGTACGTTCAAATTAAAATCCGACTCCACCATGTCTGTAGGTTGTGGTGAAGTCGTACTTTACTATTTTTCTCACGGATTTCACTGTGAGAAATTCAATTGTTGTTCACCAAAACCCAGCATCACGCCTCCGGAGAGCCTGCACGGTCGGGGTGGTTGGGGATGATTTTTCCGCCACGGACACCGACATCCACGCCGACGCCGACACCGACGCCGACGCTGACGCCGGATTTTCTGCCACACGGGACCCTTAACGCTGTCGCGTTAAAACAACGGGCCGCACCGGGGGAGCGATCCCACGTCTTCGCATTACGCGTGCGATGTGTTCTTGGGTGAAGGCACGCGTCATGCGTTTTTTCACCCGAAATGATCACCTATTCGTGAGGCCTTCGGCAGAAAGGATGTTCCACATCCGCCACCTAGGTTTGTGAATGGTGGCGCTGGCTAACACTCTCAGGGTTAGTTCAAGTTGTAAAACATAAAATACCCCGGAAAGTGGATGGGAAAACGGCGCCGCGGTAGCTGAATGGTAAGAGCATCGCACGTGTAATGCGATGACGTGGGATCGTTCCCCACCTGCGGCCAGTTGTTTTTTTAATCCATTTCCATTTCCATTAATTTATCATTTCTTTAATTCAATTAGTGAGCACAAGTAATTTCCCCTATGTTGTAATTGGTGTCATTGTTTGTTGGCTTCTGATGATATGATTAATAAATCGGGCCTCTCGGTTCCCTTTCTTCTCGTTCATAAGGTTGGACTAAGTGAGGCAGTGGCAGAAGAGCTGCCCTAAGGTTTTTCACATCATTACTAATGTTCGCACATGCGAGAACCAATGAGAAACAAATATTTTTTAAAGACTATTCCTAGCCGTTGGTAACGCAGCTGCATTATGTCGCACCAGTATATATAGACGCGCTGGCCATTGAATATCTTTGTACATTACACTGGCTTATTTAATTTCAAAAGGGGAGGATCGCGCGAATAATTATCAGCTGCAGCAGATCACCGTTCTGCTGCACAATTTGCCAGCGCCAGAAGCTAAGGAATGCAAACTCGCGATGTCAACTGCCCGTGAAATCTTCGTCGCTTACAGTTATGTATAGTTTTAACGTGAATTATGCGCTTTCTAGCATTCGTTTAATTCAAGAAAAATAAGAAAAATGCATCTCAAGTCGAACTCATTCATGACTAATTTTTCCTTATATTTACGAAAATATATAATTTGAATTCCTCCGTCACTTGCATGCACCGCTTTCTAAGAAACTGGCAGCAACAACATGCCTTTTACTGCGTCAAGCAATTCGCTGTTTCCGTGAGTTGGCTGGTCCGTTATACGCTACAGTGCTCGCATGCGGTGGCGGTGCAACCCACGGGGCAGCGGCAAGGAAGCCAGGGTTGAGGGGAAAGGCTAGAACACAGGTTTTCGTGTGTGGGGGCGCTGAGGTCAGCGTCGAACCGGGCGTCGACCAACGGGCGACGCCCGATTTCTCTCCATCGAGAAATCGCAGTTTATAGAAACTTCTTGCTGGGTTAGCATTTCTTCCGCCGGGGTCGACAGCGCAATCTATTACGCACCTTGAACACATTGAAGTGCGTCTTGGCGATGGCACGCACTTCGCTGGCGTTTCCGACGACGAAGTTGACGCCGTGGTGCTTGACGTTGTGCTTCCACAGCTGAACGACGGCGCGAACACCCGGATCAGCGGAAAGGCTCTTACGTGTTTCCTCGCCGCGACTACGCAGAAAAAGACAATGTGTCGAGTTTGATCGCGCCTCAACCCTGTGATCGATAATGCCGTCCATCGTTGAGTGTGGTCGATACTGATGAGCAATGATTTCAGACCAAACACAAAATAAATTCAGAATGATTGCTACACTACAACCCTACGTATGGAAGCCTCGCGACAACACGAGACAGGAATTAGCCTAACAACTGTGCATAGCCTTTAATCTACTCTCCCAATAAGGGGCCTGATTGAGTGATTCGGTCGTCGCGAGTGACCGGAACCATTTCCTGTTAAAACCCGGATAAATTCGAGGGGCTGCCTTGCGCCGTAATCACAGAACTGCCGCCCCTTTCGAAGTCCCGAGGCCATATATGTCACTGTTTTGTATGCTGTAGAGATAGTGTCCATTTTTTTTGGGGGGGGGGTGCATTGGTGTGTGGGGGTACATTCTCTAACGGACGCTTAAAAAGGACAGAAACATCACGCCATGCTCAATTAGGTTTTTACCATTTGGGAATACTGGAGGTCGATTCTCCCAATGACATGTTCATGCTGCTGGGTCTGTACAGTCTTGGAATATCTAGACTGTGTGATGTACATTCTGAAGGCACATTATCTACCAGATAATTTTATCGCGAAAGTGCAAGTTTATGTAAGCAGCGTGTACGCTTCGCAGGAACTTCCTCCGGTTTGGCTGCACTTATTTGGAGCTATGTGTGTGTGTTAATCGGAGTTTTGAGTGAGTGGGTAGCGATGTTTTTTCTGGAGTACACTTTCAACTTTATTTTCTATGTGTTCAAAAACAGACCTTATTCAAGCACGTATACAGACTGAAGGCCTACATAGCGCCACCTTTATGCATCTACGTCGCTAAACAACGTTGCGTTCGTTTGTGATGAGCAGATATTATTTTCTTGAGTTTGGTAGAGCACCAATGCGCTTATGCTACTGATGCCGACCCATTGAGACTCTGTGCTTGCACCGAGTAATCACCGTGTGAATATGATTCGCTATGCGCTTATATGAAAAAGTGAGTGACCCTAATCCCTACTTAATTCTATACGAACAACTACCTAGTGTGCCACATGACGCTGCTTTTATTATTTGTTGATTATGACGTAGTCTACGCGTACTATCCGTGAGAAATAAAGATTCATAAGAACGTTTCGTTATTTCGAGTACATTGTGGGTAACTAATATGTACTCGAAGATACCGAGAAAGGGCCTGCCAGCATCTATACGTATAACACAGTGTGAGACGAGGAATGGGGGTGCTTGGTCGGTCGCGCAGTTGAAATGCAGAGGGAATCGTTATTTTGTCGGGAGCCGGGGGATCGCAGCGGAGCCCTAGGACAAGAGGACCAGCGTAACAGGCTTCTATAAATTAAACAGAACTGGGCTGCACGTGCCGTGCTTGCGCATCGAGCACGTACCACCCATCATTACTCTCCTCGTCTTTAGCAGCCGGCACCAATGGATGGATGGAGAAAACTTTATTTCGTCAAAAAGCATGTGCGGACGATTGCGTGTTAGATGGCCACCAACCCATTAAAGACGTTCCTGTAGTTAATGTCTCAAGAGGAAGAAACGCTTAGGATGGTCATTTGATTCATCAAAAGGTGGTATTTGAGCAGCTCAGTGCCAGGGAACTTCGATGGTACGACAGCTTTGGTTCTCTGAGGGCGTCGCAATCATTACTCGCTTGAAATATGCGCACGGCTATTGCAGCATAATTTATTGCGTTTCAAGATTTCCCGAGAGAAAGCGGGAGGAACCAGTATGTCCTTAGATAGTGTTGAAGATTGCTAACGTATTGAGGGTGCTTGCTTGGAATTTGGGACATCCCTACTCTTGGCGATAATACAGTAAACCTTCTTGTTCGCGTGCTTTTCTTGTTCTTGGTTTTGCTGATGTGTGAAATTTTGCTGCTGTTGGCTAGAGGGAAGGAACAGGCTTCGGCACTGAGAGTGGGCCCGAGTGCCAGGATACTTAAATTGTCTCACAATCACAATATCCGTTATTTTGAGGGTCTTGTGTAACTTGATAGACTGAATTGAGATGACTGCGCTCTCAATTTTCTGATTTTGTACGGGACATTAAATGACACGACGTTTTCTATGTCTAACTTTTTGCGATAAATGAAGGATCAATCAATCAATCGATCAATAAATAAATAAATAAATAAATAAATAAATAAATAAATAAATAAATAAATAAATAAATAAATAAATAAATCAAGGGATTTTATTTACAACATAATAGTTGGGGGTCACCCCAGGCGAAAAGCGGCAAAATGCAGCTTGAAGATGACTGGGGACCCGTACACAAGGCAGCATACACAAAGTGTATAGATAACATGCACAACATAAAGCAGACAGGACGAGCAAATATGTTTAACCTAGTATCGAAAAATTTATGAAATAATATGCTAATAAACATAACCAATACATATACTTAATATGCGTAGGTGTTGCTTGAACTAAGAAACTGATAAATGACATCATATATTTACAGCACGGTAATAATTGGTAAAGACGACAAATTATAATAATAAAGGCACTCAAAGATATGATGTGAAAAAAAGAAAACATGGCAATCAGGTACAATGAAATGAAAATTTAGGTGTAAGAAATGGACGGCAGCGCTTAGTACGGTTCTGAAATAAAGTATTCGCGCAACTGTTTTTTAGAAACGTTGTTAAAATCGATCCCGTGCTGCTGATATTTGTTCAAAAGATATGGTACATTGAAAGTCAGTGAGTGCTTGCCATAAGATGTGCGCCATCGCAGTACCAACCATCTCTCGTGGCCTCTAGTTCGAGGATCGCCTATTTGTTTATCCAGCCTGGAATGACTGTTCAAAAAAATTGTAGTGCTTTTATTTGAAAAGCGAAACGCGTGCAGCAGGCGGTACTGATAAATCAGCGTGGCGTTTATGATTTTATAGCGGAGAAAGGATTCTCTGGTAGAATGGGCGTACGAAACGTTAGCAACGCATCGTATCGCTTTCTTCTGCAGCAAAAAAAATTCTGGGCATATTTCTCAGCGTAGTTTTCCCCCACACGAGTGCGTAAAAGTTTACACGAGCGTGAAACAGTGAATTGTATATTTGCATCTTGACCTTGCTAGGAAAGAAATGGTGGCACTGCGATAGCGCTCCGTAGCTGAAGAAAGTGATTTAGCCAGATAGTCAATATGAGCTGTCCACGTCATATCAGCAGAAAAGATGACGCCTAGTGATTTGTGCTTTTGTACTATCTCGATTGGAGCCCCGCCAAGACACATGTCTGCTGGTAGAAGAGCGTGTTTGTTTTTGGCCCTAAACAAGATGGCTTTAGTTTTGCAAGCGTTGATATTAAGAAAGTTATCATTCGACCACTTCCAAAGATCTGAAAGCGCTATTTGAGCTTTCATGAAAACTTCATTTATCTAACGGCTGGTTACGAACAGACCTGTGTCATCCGCGTACATTACAATGGAAATGTCGTTATTTACTTGAGTACCATCGTTTGCGTACACATTAAAACGAAGTGGTCCCAGGAGGCTTTCCTGTGGAACTCCTGAGGCAACATTTTTTAAAAGAGGACATGCAATTATTAATCGTGACACATTCTGTCACGAGACAGTTACCAGCCCCGATTTCGAGGTTTAGGCCTCGAAACCTCGAAATATATATAGAAAAAAAATATACTGGGAAGCCTCAGAGCGCCAAATATTTACTTCAGAGGCTTTCTCTACGGCCAGTTCTGGTTTCGTTCACCAGGAGGCGTACGTGTCGCGACGTCTTGATACGGAAAGTGGTCACATGGGATCCAACGTTTTGGTGCTCGCTCTGGCTCGCTTGGTGGTCTGGTATGCTGCTACATCGGGCCGAGTAACAGGACCTACCTCTGCCACACCGAGAACCGCTATAACAACGAAGACACGATGTTGTGCTTCGTTGACATCGTCCTTGGCCCCTAACAAGGAAAACTACAGGAGTCCCGCAGACTCACAGCTCGCAGTTGTGAATTGGGCACGTTGAATCACACATGCAGCGATCAACCAAGGAAGAGCGGAAGTAAGAGCAGTAACTCGGCTCTCACTCGTCGTCGATGGAGACGCCCATGAGCGTGCGCTTGGAAACGGACGCGACGTCCACGATCTTGGCGGCGCAGCGGCTCTTCTCCCAGATGTCGAACGGCACCCGTTTACCGTTCAGGTGATAGAAGAGGAAGTCGCACAGGCCGTCGTGCGGGAATCGCGCGTGCCGCTTGCCCGCTTCCACGCATCGGTACACGCACAGCAGGGGCCGCTCGGGCATCGTCGGTCCCGGGATTTCTGCGAGCAAACGACGGAGGCTGGGATCAGCGCCACACATGACGTGCGTTATAACACTCGCCGCAGACGACTCAATCGACAGCAGATAAGACTGCTTAAAGGTTTACTAACGTGACATATCTGGCTATTAATTTTATTACGGTAAATGGAATTCCTAGACCTCTAAACGTTAGAAAAAATAGCGACAAACGTCAGAGTGCCGTAGATAATTTAATATAGTAGCTTTTCTACAACTGCTTTCGGCTTCGTTTCCTAGGATGATATTGTGTCGTGATCTCGTGACGTAGTATGGGGTCACGCGGCACAATGACATAGCGATGTTTTGACATTCGCTTCGGCTCGCCCGGTCATCTTGGATATTAATATTCGTTGTGAGGGCCGATGTAGCAGCGTAGCGGACCAAATGTCATAGTGTCCTGCTCCAACGTGACCACATACTGTGTCATGACGTCACGACACAATCTCATCTTAAGAAACGAAACCAAAACTGGCAGTAGAAAAGCTATTATAATAAATGACCAACAGCGCTCTGAGGCTTGTCACTATTTTTTTTCTAGGGTTTAGAGGTCTAGGAATTTCATTTGCCGCAAAAAATAAATAGTCGAAAATGTCAAGTCAATACCACTTTACACCAATATTTCACCGCTTCACATGCTGATGCATGGATGCAAACAAGCACTATAGTCTATTTAAACAGGCATTTCATTTTCCAAAAGACAAATCAAAGATTGACTGGCGCATAGGGCCCATGTTTTCTTAGCGTATACTCTTCTATACACACGTGTATAGAAGCGGACGGTAAATATTCTCCACGGGAGCTGTATATAGACCATTTTTTTTCATGGGCGCCGCCATATTGCGTAGGCAGTAGTGCCATCTGTGGGGAGTCATGCTGTCTTGGGCGAGCACTCCGTGTTGTGCCATGACGGTCTACGTACATCGGCAGTTTGTTGTGTTCTTTTTTGCATTCATGCGGTCTATTTTGCATGACGTGGCGTCTTTTACGTGAGGAACGGTTTTGTGAGACGCGCTTAAGTTATTTGAGTCCGCATGGCTGGTGTTCCTGCGGGCGTTGAGGTGAACGAAGAAACCATCGCGATGTGTGCTCGCGTGTTTGAGCGTATACAATCAGCCTCGGATATCAGTTCTGAAATTCTGAAAATTAGTTTCACGAAAGTGAACTTACTGCATCTTTCTCACTGTTATTCTAAGCTGTGGTTTAGCAGCAATGAGTAGTTACGAAACATGTGACGATCCTAACGGCGTGGTTACCGTTCTGCTGCGGAATAAGTTGTGCTGTTTACATTGACAAGCGTTCAAATTGTTACCTCTAGATACATTGCGCGACTACCTTGTTCGCTGGACGAGGCTACCACCCACGAATGAAAAAAAACTTTTTCAATAGCGAAGCTGTTCTAGCTAACCGTAAAAAGTGCCGCCTGCTGCCACAAAACCTCGCCGAGCTATGACATCTCTGCGTTGCCTAGCAACCACCTCGCGGAGCGGTGTATGCCTCGCCACCTCTCCGTGCCTTGCACATGTTGGCTTTGACATGGGACGTTAAGGAGAGGGAAGGAGAAAACGAGAGCGCGATAGAGAAAGAAATTGTAGCAGCACCAACGAGACAACGCGCAGAGCTGCTGCCTACGCCACCCGCGTTGCGTAGCCGCGAATGCGCCGAGGCAGTAGCGATGACGTCACCTCGCGTTGTCTAGTAATTGCCGGCGCAGGTGCGCGCTTGCTTCGCCCTACACAGACACGGCTCCGCCGAGCAGCCGCCAGCTGCGCGCTACTGCGCATACGCCGTGACGTCATCCCGGCGTGTCGTCTGCTGCGCGTATTCACTGTGCATAGCTTTCGCCCAGTGTGCCTGCGCTTGGCCTCGGAGTTTGCCATAAAAGTGGCTGCGCCTACAGACAGACAGCCACAGACAGACAGATGAACTTTATTTGCGTCCTGGGAAAAGGGTTCCTAGGAACCCGCCGAGGGCATCACCCGCGTAGGGGTCGGGAACCAAAGGTTCCCGATCGCTTCACAGGCTCCCTGGACCGCCCGGAGTTGGTGCGCAAGGTCTGAGCTTGCGATGCACCGGAACAAGTCCGTCTCGTTGACGTGATGCTTTCTTGTGGAGACGCGTAAGCGGGGGCACCACCACACCAAATGAGGAAAGGTTGTGAGTTGATTACATGCCAAGTAGTTAGGTAAAATGTCCGTGCACATGACCATGGTGGCCGGCGACGGGAAGGATTCAGTCTGGAGGAGTCGGAGAGCTATCTCCTGCCTCCTAGTTAATTCTCTATGCGGATCCGTCAAGGATTTCCTGTCTATAGTCTGTAATACAAAGTTATCTCGTGAAAGGTGGTCAACGGGTCCCCGTCGGCGCCACCGCCACAGCTCGTTTGCCCGGGGCGGTGAATGAGTCCTCGCACCCGAGCTTGAGCCAGTTCGTTGGGGTTGGCGATGCCGTCGACGGAGGCGCCCATATGGGCGGGAAACCACGTCAACTTGTGAGGAAATACTTTGTTGTGAGTAAGAATCAGCCAAAGAGGGCGTCGAACGACCTGACGGCCGTCATGGAATCAGAAACGATGAGGAATGGATCTCTAGCCGTTAACGCCGGAGAGATGGCGACTTGTTCGGCCACCCCGAAGGACTTGGTCCTTACCGAGGCGGCACTAACGGTGCAGCCGCTCATTTCTACCACGGCGGCCACGAAGCTATTCGGTCCCGAACGAGATGCGTCTACGAAAAGCGCGTTTTCTCTTCTGCTGTTTAACTCAGAGAGGTAGGCTTTAGCCCGCGCTCTCCTTGTACCCTGATTATCCTGATTATGTACGAGATTCATGATTCGTGGAAGTGGTTAAACCGTGATCGTCGGCCTTACAGTGTCTGACAATGGAACTGCTCTCTCCTTAGTCAGGAGAGAGGTGATGCCTGCTCTGTACAGAATCGCGTTGCCCGCTCCAGTGCACGAAAGCCTGAAAATATGGGCAGTGCGCTGCGCTTCTATTAATTCGTCGAACTTAGTGTGCACGCCTAAGGCCACGAGCTTTGTGGTACTCGTTCTAGAAGGGAGCCCTAAGACCTTTTTGACAGTCTGTTTAATAAGGACTTCGAGTTTGGCCTTTTCGGCAGCGCTGCAGACGTGCGTGGAGGCGACGTAATTGACATGGCTTAGAAGGGAGGCATGGAATAGCCGGAGGAGGTTGTCCTCCTTGATGCCTCCTCTTCTGCCCGAGATCCTCTGAATGAGCCGAACGGTGGCAGCGGTGCACTGTTGCAGCTTCTGTGTCGTAGCTGCATTCCTGCCGTTCTCCGAGATAAGCATGTCTAGCACGCGTATGGTGTCTTCGCGGGGGATTTCCGCGCCATTCTTAGTGATCAAGTGTATTGTGGGCATTTCTTAGTGACTTCTTCGTTGGCTGCACATGTTCATCATCTCATCGGCTTCGTCGTCTTCATCGCTTGTGAGGGCTCATCTTGAGACTGATCTGTGCCTCGAGTGTGATCGGTTCGCCGCGTCTTCGGGGCGTATTAAAAGTGGTGTTAACGCTACGTCACAGTATGTCGATTTCCGTGGTCGGTATCCACCCTTTAGGGCGTCGCCCCATGCGGATGGGTTGGTAGACCAGGAGCTCGGACTTGTTGCCGGATAGTGTGAGTTCCATACGAGAAAGGTGTTTCTCGACCGTACGTACGGCTTCTTGGAGCGTACTCTCAGTGTGGCCCACCGAGCCGCCCCGGGACCAAACGGTGATGTCGTCGGCATAGATGGCGGAGCCGATGTCGCTGTTGTTATCGAGCTCTGTAGCGAGAGCCGTCATACCGATGTTAAAGAAAAGGGGCGAAATCACTGCCCCTTGCGGGGTACTAGTGTTTCCTAGTTGGAACTTGTCTGATTCCACCTCCCGTAACCTGATGGTAGGCGTTCTGCCCGACAGCAACTGCCTAACGAAGTCAAAGAAACGCCTACCAAGACCAAGCTCTGAGATGGCTTCCAGGATGTGATCGTGAAGTATGGTATCAAACACCTTTTTTAGATCCAGAGCCAAAATGACTCTTGGATCTCTGGGGGAGGCGTCAATGACCTGCGATTTGATGAGAAGCATGGCGTCTTTTGTTGATAAGTGTGTGCGAAAGCCTACCCTGTTGGGTGGTTAGAGTTCGTTGCGCTCTATGTGCTTAGAGACCCCATCGTCTATGACATGTTCGAAAATTTTGCCGACACACGATGTGATTGAGATCGGTCTAAGATTCTCTGTCGCGCACTTCTTACCAGGTTTGCGTATCACTATAACGGTGGCGTGTTTCCATTCTTGTGGATACGAGCCATTCTTCCAATGTTGTTAAAAAGATAGGTCAGGAAGGTGACCGACTTGTCGTCAAGGTTTCTGAGCATGCGGTTCGTGACGCGGTCAGCGCCCGGCGCAGAGGTGCTATTGAGTTTGTGAAGTGCAGACCTGACTTCCCATTCCGATATGTCCCCGTCCAGTTCGCCGGAATCGCTTCCGACGTAGCCGGGCGGCGGCGTGGATGAGATGGTGTCTAGCAGAAGATGAATTGCGGCGAGATCATTCATGACCCAGTCTTTGCTACGAAGAGTGAGAGCTCGGTGAGCAAGTCTCTCGATCGCCGATCTCTGGGCTGCGCGGGTGTCGGTGTGTTTGAGAAAGTGTTTGAGCAAGTTCCACTTGCCGCCCACCCTCATCTGCCCGTCGACTTTCTAGCACGTTCGGACCCAGTGTTTCTGTTCTAACACTTTGGAGTACGAGGAAATTTCTGCATTGATCTTGACAATGCGTTTCCTTAGTGGCCTGTTGAGTTTGTTCTTTACCCACCGTTCTTTGAGAGCCATTTTAGCTTCTAACATGGGCGCTAAGTGACTGTCCATGGTTTGGGAAATCTCTT
>NC_051157.2:148727452-148786086 GCF_013339745.2 Dermacentor silvarum
AAGATGAATTGCGGCGAGATCATTCATGACCCAATCTTTGCTACGAAGAGTGAGAGCTCGGTGAGCAAGTCTCTCGATGGCCGATCTCTGGACGGCGCGGGTGTCGGTGGGTTTCAGAAGGTGTTTGAGCAAGTTCCACTTGCCGCCCACCGGCATCTACCCGTCGACATTGTCGCACGTTCGGACCCAGTGTTTCTGTTCTCACGCTTTGGAGTACGAGGCAATTTCTGCATTGATCTTGACGATGCGTTTCCTTATTGGCCTGTTGAGTTTGTTCTTTACCCACCATTCTTTGAGAGCCATTTTAGACTCTAACATGGGTGCTAAGTTACTGTCCATGGTTGGGAAATCTCCTTCCGTCTCTGTTTCCTTAGTGGAGGCAGAGACATCGGAGAAAAGGGTTTCTATCCACTCGCCATAGCCGTTGGGAGGGGCTTTGTCCCTCCTGTTGGATCTAAAGAGATCCCAATCAACTATGCGCTGAATTCTGGTGGTTTTGCATTGAGCATGTAGTGTCATTTCAATGATAATATGATCGGACCTAAGATCTTCCACCATGTTTAGCCAGGATGGCTTGCCGTCATAGGCGACCAGAGAGAGGTCTGGGGTCGAGGGTCTCGTTACCGAGTTGCCTATGCGCGTGGGGAAACCAGAGTCCGTGAGCAGCGTGAGATGAAAGCCCTGTATAGCTTTGCATATTGAAACCCCCTTGGGCGAGTCTTTAACGTAAACCCGCGTGGGGTGAGGTGCGTTAAAGTCACCGGCTACTACGAGTGGTATGCCGGCGTCGGTAGCCATCTTTACTGCTTTTCCGATGAGGCCGTAGAAGCGCTCGTCGTATCGCTTTGGCGAACTGTATACGTTGAGGATAAGCAATCCCCTGCGCATGTTCTTACCCGGTAACAGTTCTGTACATACATATTCGGCGTTAGAGCGCTTATCTATGTCTTCGTGTTCAATTACTGTGATGCCCCTTTTGACCAGAGTAACGACTCCTCTGCCACCGTTCTTTAGGCGTTCAAAAGACTCGTAACCACTAAACGTGGTGCCGGGCGCGATCGTTTCTTGAAGTAGAATCACCTGAGGTTTTGGTTCGCACGGTCGAAGATATTGAGCTAATGCTGTTTTTTTTCCTTTTGAATCCGCAGCAGTTCCACTGCCAGACACGAAAGTCGGTGTTAGATACCGCAGCCATGATTATGATTTAGTTTCAGCAGAAGGCTGAGCCTTCGGATCGCGTTGAGGGCGCGGTATCTGCTTTAGCGCGAGCTCAGCCACAACGGCGGGGTTTGTTATTAACTGAAATAATTCTGTCGGGAGCGGCGGAGGCTTCAGGATCCTACATCCTACATTCTACATCCTACATTCAAGGTCCATTAGGCGAAAATCAGTAAAGCGATTCTGTGCCTTGAGTGTTACTATATATTTGGTGATTTCTTGAAGCGTCGAAGAAATCTGCTTCAAGCATTCTTTGATTTGGTTAAGGCTGTCTGTTACGTCAATCTCGGGAACTTCACCTACAGCTCGGCGCTTGCGACCGATGGTGCCATTTTGGTCGCCATCTTGTTTTGATGCTGAGAACGCGGTTTTGAGTGCCGCCATTTCTTTTCTGACCTCCGGTAACTCTGAGCTAAGTTTTTCGTTCTCGTTCCTGACTTTCTGAAGCTCGCCTGACTCCTTAGCGGTGACGATGCCCCCGCTTACCTGGGTAAAGGGTCCAGCTGATGTTCTAGAAGGTTATCGATTCTTTTCCTTGGAGGTCTATTTCGCAGTGGCGGGAAGCGTGGGCCGCACCCATGATGAAAGGCTGCAGCCAGCCGCCAGAAGACGGCCCAGGCTGCCCGGTCTCGAGCGTTGGGAAATCCTGCAGGCTCACGTTGAAGGCACGTTCCATCTCTCGTTCCATTCGCCTCTGTCGAACGACAAAGGGGGTCTGGTACTTCTGTTGGCAGGCTTTGTCTCCGGTAGGGTGGCCCTTGCCGCAGAGTTTGCATCAAACATGGCACGAGTGCTCCTGCTTCGGGTCCTTGGCACCACAGTTGCGGCACACGTTGACCATTGGAGTGGGGCAGACGTCCGCACGATGACCAACTCGAGTGCACTTGCTGTACACCTCAATCTGTTTCTTAAAGAAGTAGCACCGAACTATTGCCTGGCCGACTGTGATGTAACTGGGTACTTCTTCTCCGTCGAAGACAACGACGACGGAGCCGGTTTCCTTGATGCGCTTCACTCCGCGAACTGAGGGGTTTCCCCGGTGTACGATGAGCCTTGCGAGCTCGGCGTCGCCGATGTCGCGCTCGACGTTGCGGACGACTGCTTTAACGTAGTTGCCTTCGGCGGTGGCGTACACGGCCACTTCGTGCTTCTTGCCGTTGACGCCAATGTTCTTGAGAGCCAAGATCTTGCGAGCGTTGTCTTCTTTTTCGGTGCACACCACAACGATGTTTTGCACGACATTTGTGCAGACCAAGTCAGTAGAGGCTTGGGTGGCGGTGATTCCGGTCGCGGTGAAGATGGCGGTGGAGATGCCGTAGCAACTGGTTTTGCGTAAATCCAGACCGCCTCGGGGTCTGACGATGATCTTGCAATGCGTAGACGGTAGCTCCGGCATACGCGAAGCCGCGATCACTCTCTTCTTTAAGGCAGACGCCCGGCGACTGCTTTTGGCGCCAACCTTGGCACCATCTTGGAAGCTTCTAGAAGCGTTGGGTTGAGACTTGCCGCGTTGCGCCGCTTGCTTCTTCTTAGCCGATTTCGATTGAACCAATTGCCATTCGGTTGCCTCCATTGCTTGGATTTCGTCTTCTTCGTCCCTTTCGGCGGGGTTGGGGACGGTCGGAGTCGATAGAAGTGGCGCCGAAGCGCTCCCGGCCATGTCAAGCCTAGCCGTGCCGGCGCCGCTCGGAACGGCAGGCGTACTCGTAGCTAGGTCCAACTAGGCTTCGGTGGCGTAAAGGGGAAAAGGGCCGAAAGATGTCCAAAACTCACTCGGAGACGTAAATCCGCACTTCCTCGTGATCGGGGAACGAGTCGCACACGATGAGACAATAATCCGGGCGAAATTTGGGACATAAAAGATCGCAGAGAAGCAAAACGCCGGAGCGACGCGGAGGCACGTCCGCACAGACCGGCGTTCCTCCGGGGCTGCGCCTATAGTGGTGTCAACTTTCACTAGATATCGAGCGGTTAGCTTCTAACGCGTTTGGCGTCGACAAGCAACAGCGTTCTTGGCACTGTGCCAACTTTGGTTAGCCTGCCTGCGTTTGTGGCATGCCAGGAACGCTGTCGCTCGTAGGCGCCGACGCGTCCAGCGCTAGTCACGCGAAAGGTCGCGCAAGGGAAGGTACCTCCGAAAATGATCGCTCGAGAATACCTTCCCTACATGCGCAGTTAAGTTAAACCAAGTTGAGATCTAGCAGCAACCATGTTAATACCTAACAGTAGCAGCCATGGAGTAACACTTGAGCATCGGCACTTTCGCTGTGCCTAAGCTTGGCACGACCAAGTGCAAACTTGCCCGTTTTTTTAGTAATAACAGCATGCCGTGCAGTGTGAATCACGCTTGTCGAGTGGTCGAGCGACCGGCTGCGGCTTGCGCGAGCGTCCGAAGCAGTGGTGGATGTTAAGTTATAGATGTGTTTGATCTATATAGCAGATGTTCCAAGCACGCGACAACACTGGCATGCGAGGTCTTATTGCCGCGTCAGTCAGTGTTTCTCGTTTGTTTCGCGAAGGAAGAGGATGAAAACCGTTTTATTATTGTTCGGTCTTGTTCGTCCAGTTCTCTACGATGTATTGACCCGTCTTACGGAAACTGAGTCCTTACAAATAACCGTCGGATTCTGTTTATGCGGTCCCCTTTGGATATTACTGCTTTGCGGGGCACGAAGGCAATGCCAAAGCACAAAGATTATATGTACAGTCGGTATCAGACTTGTCAGGAGCAGTCGAGCAAGCGGCGACGGCTGCACAAGCGCCGCCTCTCATGTAGCTGCCGGGTTCGAGATATGTTGGATTCGAGCGACAGAAGTAAATAAGGTTCTAGTAAATACGGTATTGCGATAAAGTAATTGATTAGTCCTTCTGCTACTTTAAACATTGATAAAATTTCACCAACGTACGCCAGGTGAAATGAGCAATCTTAATGTCATTGGTCCATTGAATTTCATCAGCGGTTGTTCGAGGAAGGCAAGGCTGCTGAATGTTTCCAAATTATTTTTTTTCAGCCCGTCAGCTGCAATACATACACGCTGAATTACAATGTACTCGCACTCCGAAAACGTTTGCGGTCGGCTGCAGATTCGATATTAAGTTGTAAGGCTCGTTTATATGAATGATAAAATGGACGAGTGAAGTAAACATGCATAGTGGTGCACGCGTCTGAGCGTTTTAGTGAAGACTTCTAATCGCGTTTTCTGCAAAGCGCATGTCAGTGAGAATAGGTAGCTGTGAATTTCATAACTGCCCGTTCTCCCCAATTACCTATTTCTGTAAGATATCACGAAAAAAACAGCTTTCTAACCAAGAACCGGGAATCCATCATTTAGAACTGCCATTCTTGGATTGCTCTGCTTCAGCGCTTTCTTCCCCCAACAGGGAGTGCTTGTTATGCGTCAGCTGTGACTTTTGGAAATATTGTTGAACGCAGAAAAGCAGGATGATCAGAAGTGATAAGCCGAACACTCTCGAATTCCGCCATTCTGGTGTTTTTCGCCACTCATAGAGCTGATATCTGCTCAGTTCAGATAAAAACCCCTGTCAGATCTGATGTGCTCGCAGGGCTGATATGGCCTCTCTGACTGGCTCAAAACGCCTACATGGCGGACTTCGACAGTGTCCCAAATAGCAAATCAGGAACGTGAATTATTTTCCGTGACCATGGTTTGTCGTACGTGCAGCGTAGTTTCGTCATCCATGCCTGTCAAACTGCGGGCGACTTGACTTCTCTCCCAGTAGTGCCTCGTCTCGTTATCGGATCCCGTTGAGTTGAGCAATGACATTGCATTTCTGAGCGGCCACAGGAAAGCGATAAACACACTCGCCATCGCTGCTGACCTTCGCCTCTGACTGCGTACTTCATCTGAAGACAGCTCAAAGCAATAATAAGTATACTGATGGTTTGTACAAAATTATGCTCTTATTTCTCTGTTACTATCGAAGTATTCTAATGCAAGACGAATTGTGCACACGTATTGCTCATTTTGCGTCAAGCGAAGCTAGTGCTCCGCCTTCTAGCGTTTCAAAAAAGAGATTCTCTCGTGGTAGATTGTAGGCTTTGGCAAAGAAACACTCACCTTTCGGCTCAATCACTATTTGAGGAGCGGTTGGCTGTACAGTGGTTACCACCGTCTCTGGAAAGAGAAAAATAAATTCTCGTGACCTGCACTTTTCTCTTAATAACCGTTCTAAATAACCGTTTTCTCTAAATAAAGACCGTTCAACATAAATAAGTTTATTAATAAATAAAATAGATAAAAAGAACGAAGTAGCTGTTACTGAATTCCGAAGTGACACAACCGTCGTAATCAAACATGAGGAAAGCATAACCAAGTACCCCTGCTAGCCTTAACCTGCTACGCCAGATAGCTGATAGCGACTTGGTACCTGATACCGGTTAGCGTTTACAAGAACAAACGTTATTTAGCTGACAGCAGAAACGTGCATACTCTTGAGCTGCGCGAACTATCCACAGTGAAGCAATTATGATAAAATACACAAGTATTTGCACCGATGTCCATTTGCAACATATTTTGAGGCTGGCAGTGCAGTAGATGACTTAACCAGGTCCTTCGCAGATAACTACTTAGTCTAGGTTGTATACGGGTTGTTCGTGAAAGAACAAGTGCACAGTTGTTATTGCGCGTTTAGCACCGTCTTCTATTCATGCATGAGACATGGCTCAGGAATGTTTTTTTCCCAGCGGGAAATTTGACGATTTCGCTATATTTTTTTGTGTCAATCGTTAACTACCGCAGACAATATGTTCGGCCGAAAGATGCAGTCTCGCCGCATGCGTCATTTGTGGGTAAGCATGTGCCTACTTCTTCCACTACATTCCTGTTTCGTTCTCCTGTCATAAACTATATGAACAATTAACAGCAACACAACGGATCTTTGCAGCTAGCGGCCGCTAGATGTGCTATTGTGTAAGTACAAAATTTCCACCCATGCATGAGAAATCACCGAGCAAGGACGAGCACTGTCAGAGCTCGTCATTTCACGATTTTTACGCGCAAGCGTAAGTGTCCCGCCAGTGAAATCGGCGAAGGTATGTTTGAAACCGCAAAGGAAGCAAGCGCCGGACGTGGAAGGCGACTGGAGGCGGAGAAGAGAATCGAGCGCTGGGGAAAGTACGAAGGAGCGCGCTGAGCGCGTGGCAAAGAAACGCAACCTAGAGGAAAGTCTTGGTGGCGTTGAGCGAAGCGGGAAAGGTGAAAAGAGGCGAAGCGTCGCGGAGGAGGAGGGTAGGCGGAGGCGCGCTGGGTTGACCACCTCTGGCTACGGGTTCTGTGTGCGGAATGGAAGTACCGGTTTTGTCTATTGATAACGTCGTGCCGGCGCACCGTAGGTTGTATATGCGAATGAAAGCGCGCGACGGTGAGCCGACGATGGCGGCTCAATCTCGCGCGCGCACGGGAGGAAAGCCGGGAAGAAGCGCGCCGTTCTCCCACGGAGGCGGGGGTGGGGGGACGTTCTACTCTGGCGGTTGCTGCGCATGGCGCGGCCGCGCGAGCCCTATGCTGAAAGCGATCTGCGATGCGGACAGTCTAGGCACACTGTGGGCCGATAGCTTCATGTGCGCTATAGCACCCATATGCTTTCCTGTCAACTGAATTCACGAAGTGAAACGTCACTGTAACTTTTTTTGAAGTATCAACCGATTTTGTTTTTTGGCTCAGTTTTGCGTAAGTTGCAGCGACATGGCGACTTCTTGCCTGGCAAGTTTCCGCGAAAACTTTCCTTTAAAATTCGCTAAACGAAGGTTGATGAGTAAGTACGAGCTAAACTACTCACTCCGCGATATACTAGCGTACATGCCTGGTAAAATTAGGGTTACCTAAAGAATGGGCTGAAAATTACAGTATTTTTACTAGAGACCATAGATGAATATGGGAAAGGCAAGCAAAGCACGAGAGGCTGGGTGTTATGTAATTACAGTCAAATGCCTTTATAACAAAGTGCATGGGACCTCCAAAATCCTACGTTATACAGATTACTTCGTCGTAAAGATCGTTGTAAAGACCACGTACCGCTCACACTAGAGCACGTTAAGCGCGTTCAACAAAAGAAAACCTTTTTTTAACAAGCATTCAGACAAGGCTTTTTTTGTGCACGCTTCATCGGACGGAATGTACAGATGCAGCCAACTTTGTTGCACGGGGGTTCACGGCATGCTCCGCGGGAAGAACGCGGTAGCATGCAAGGTAATGTTTCACATCGTCACATCCTGCTATCATCTCCCTCGTCGTCAAATTTTTTTGTTCGTTTATAGGCTGGTGATCACTGTTGCTTCCGTTGAAACTCGCGTCTCTTCCGCCCTATAGATGGCTTTGAGGACGTCGTCAGTCACCAGATAAGATTGCATTGTCACGTCGTCATCAACTGTGAAGTAGTCGTCACCCGTCGCACCCGCTGCTGTGTTACAAGAAGCCGACAAATTGAGCGATTCCTGGAGCAGTGCAGCAGGACTGTAACGCTCGCTGACATCTATCGGCTCGTCATGTGCGTCGCTAGCGTTGATGTTAGCGCTATATCGTAGCTCAGTGGCGTGTGCGGAGGGAAGTGGCAGCAGCGCTACGCCACGTTTGTTGTAAAGCAACACATCAGCCATCGGGGACGCCTAAATTCCTTCACTGTACAGGCCCACTTGCTGCAAAAGCGTGCACAATACATATTAAAGATCGGAATTCGGGCGGGACATAGTCAATCATTCGCTATACAGGTCATTTAGTTCGGGAGGCGTTCGAGTGTATTGCACTTTGGTCCCGTGCTCCTAACACATTATCATCTCTGAGACACCAACAGCCACATACGCTTGTCGCCATGGTATTCTAAAGTTAGCTACGGCACTTGCCACGTCCATACATGCAAAGCGCATTTAACCGAGCACGTACGTGATGAGCTATATTTAAATGTAATGCTTACCCTTTGATGTTTCGGCTTCCGCACCTGTTGTCGATCTGTTGCATAGGACTGGAAAGCACACGTCGCGCAAGGCGTGCGCGATGGTTACGAACTCTACGTCGAATGTGTTCAAAATAGGATTGCAAACATGACCGTCATCACTACACCACTTCTAGGGCATCTAAAGGCACCTCGAGCGACATTGACGGGGGAGGGGCGCAATGAATGAATGTAGTAAATGTACTGGCCACTAATACCTCTCAATTAAGTGGTGGTGGTCATTTAGTCATGCATGACAACGAATGACATGGCCAGATATTAAGAAATTTGAAGACAAATACAAAAAGTCTCGATTTTTATCGAGCCACAACGTTGTATGCCACATGTACGCGGTGTGTTCATTGGCTTCAAATATGGGATGGTAAACAAAGCATACAGGTCCAACGCACACGTTGTAACCTATGCGAAGAGAAGCTTTAGTGAAACGGTAATTTAAATGCTTTACAACAAACGCAGATGCGAACTATTCTGTTTGCTTTCACGCTACGCAAAGCGCCACCTCATGGCATCTTATCCAGCACAAAGGTCGCAACTTTACTGCCATGCAATTTATGTTTATGCACTACATCGCTCACAAGCCACGCGGAAACGTAAACTCAAAATCAGGCGATGAAGGCGATGTGCGATGCGTGTCGAGGGATGAATGGTGATTACTGGCGTATGCACCGAAAAGTACGAAACGTGTCAGGCAACATTTACACATTGTTTACCGCTTGTGACACAGCGGGACATCTCTAGGATTGGCCAAGAACGGGCACGGCCCCAGTGGCCCATTCCGAATGGATGAATCAAAGAAAGTAAGGACAATCAAGGAATCCCTTATATATAATTCTAAATTTCGTTAACAGATCGGTGTGCTTCCGAGATGCCTGTGAGCCGACATGTAAGTTCAGGTTTAATGTGGGGAAGTTTCTTTTTTTGTTACGCAGAACAGAGGAACAGAGGTGCACATACTTGACCCTCATAGAAGGGTTATGTCAGCCAGTTCGCGGTTACTTTCGTTTGGAGCACAAATAACCTTTGCGTTTATACACAGAGTGCCCCCAGATAAAGACAACCAAGGTTTTAAATACGACGTAGCGTGCTACTGGGCTGAAGCGAACCCAGTGGTGTTCAAGATCGCGCGACCTAGTTCAACCAAGGCAGCATCAAATCCCTTCGGACACCACAAAGAAAGCATCTGTGGTATTTTCTTCGTTTTCAATGTGAACAATATAAATAGTATCAGTAAATATATATATATATATATATATATATATATATATATATATATATATATATATATATGTATATATATGGCCTTTATATTGACACGTATACATGTTTATCTTTCGCCGATGGCCGCTTTCCACCGGCTAACAAATGTTAAACGTTATCGCTCGGCGCAGGGCGCGCCTGTATCGGAAGTTTCTAGAACGTTATCGATGCTTCTTTCCGTTGCCTGTTTTCACCGACGCTTATGTTATCTGATTGTGTGACCGACGCGAATTGTCTAGAACTTTCTGGAAGACACATGGGCATCGCGGATTAATCTGGAACCTTCGATGACTCAGGTATAAAAGCCGACGCGTCGTGCCGCTGATCAGATTTTCGACGACCGCCGACTGCGTTCGCCGCTTTCGTTGTGCTTTGAGTGTAGCTTGCTTTTGTGGGCACAGGTTCGCCCAATAAACAACCAGTTTTGTCATACACAGTTTTACGACTGTTTTCTTTACCGTCACTACTACGTGACAATATTATGTGCGCTCCAAATGATCCTTTCACGAAAGGTTACTTGTATAAGTCTGGGTTCGCTGAAAGCACCTTTTCCTGCAGAACATTTTTCTTCCGGTTTGTCTAAATTAGTGGCCAATACTTTTTAAACGATGCCCGCGCATCAGATTTTCACAATTCGACTGCCGTGTTGCGCGTCAAGTTAAACTAATCGCTCCCCCCCCCCCCACACACACACACAAAAAAAAGAAAGTAAAGCAATCGCATATAAAAACAGAAGAGTATGTTGAGTAGGGTGATCAACATTTCACCGAGATTTTCTGTCAAATTAACCAAGTTTGAAGATCATGTAATTGTTTATCGCTCCTTAATTTTTTTGTGCTATTCGTTATACCAGGATCTTTTGATGTGTCGACGGGGTCGGTTACATTCTCACCACAGCACCATTTTCTCAAGGAAGTGCAAGCTATAGGCACTTCTCGCTAATCTATATTTCCCGCTCGGGTACCGCACAATATAAAGTGAAATGGACCACTTACCGTACAAGGACTCCTCTGTCAAACAAAAAGAAAACAAAAATAATTTGTTTTCAATCGGTAACGTCTTTATAATGGCGCTCCGTTAGGTGACGCTTGCTACACGCTACATCCTACAGAGTGTTTAAGTAGCTTTAGAAGACTAGCTATTGACGATCATTACTTTATAATAACAATAGTTTTTTTTACTTTATTTTGAGTATTCCACAAAGGTAAATAACAGCGGCAACGCAACACGAACACTCAAAAGATATAATGTTCGCGCTCACGTATACTAGCTGCTATTTGACCTGCAGTAATGAATTACCCTCTTTCGAATACCAACAAAGCCACTCTGACCGTGAGAAAAGCCTTGGTAAGCCTGAAAATACGCAAAAAATCACACGGGTGGCGACGTTGTCTTGAAGTTGCCGCACCATCTCACCGTGACGTCGTGGATTTTTACTGCTTCTGGCTGGGGTCCGGTTAACGTTTTATCGGTACAGATCGACCGCTTTGTATACTAAAACAGCTAAATACCGAACTTCGGAAGTTTCAAAAGCTTTTTGCTGAGCCCCAGTGCCTCTAATTCGAAGATGAAAAAAGAAACCATATATTTTGTGTTCTAGTTATAGGGGGACAGGATAGGTGACTAAAACTCAAGTTGAGGGCGGACGAATGTTTCAAAAGCTAGCTTAAGAATAAGAGAAGGCGAGTTCCGAAGGTTTCGGCGCAAATGATCTTACTTCATAAGCGCACACGGTGGTTACATGGGGAATCCAGGATAGGTGTTGAGTAAGGCTGGCACCGATATATTTAAGTGCTGAAGCCTGAAGAAATGTGTTTCTTCTTATGCCATAGAAAAAGAACATTTGCGGCCAAAAGATATTATTTTGAATTTATTTGAATTTAAGTTTATTAGCCAAGTGTCCAACGAGTAACTACTTAGATCGAGGGCTATTTGAAGCTAGTGCTCTTTGGCTTCAAGTTGTCTTTGACTTCAACGGAAATGCAGCATCAACATCCGACGTGCGGGAGTAATGCGCTTAGGGATTATTAGTGATAAGTCCCTGACTTTGAGATTATGGGGAGACCTGGCGCTCTGGATTATTTAGCCACGCTAACTTCGAAGTAAAGCAATTTAGCCTATCGAGATTTTCAGGTGGAGGCTGCCTTCGAAAACCGGGCGAAGTCGGATACACCAGTCTGTGTTTGAATTTGCTACCGGCGCGTCTGGTTCATAAGGTATACGAGCTAGAATTCGGAAGCGAGTCCAAACATGCAGTTAGCGTTACCCCGTGCTTCAGGCACGCTCTTCGGCCAAATTTAGTCTGTGGAATCCATCAAGATTTTCCCTGCGCATGCCCCATATCCTTCCTTCTCACATTTAGCTTTCCCCTACAGAGTGATTCGAGCCATTGCTTTCCTAATCACATTTAACTGTCGGACACTGGCGTGTCCGTTGCGGCGCGGTTTAGTTCGGTTGTTTTAAACGAACTGGTTTTAAACGAACTGGAACACTCCACAGACCTCTCGTAAGAGTTCTATGAGATGCTAAAAGCTATTAGAACAACGCAAAAGTTCGCGCCTTTAGTGAGGCGTTTAAACGTGGGCTCTACAGCAGTAATTCGGATTCCAGTTTCAAGCAACTTCGAGCTAGCTATCTCATTTTCTCCTTGAATTCTACTTGCTCTAATGTGCAGAGATAAAAAGCTTTAGTTGTTGACTTGTCTAATAATGTACCCTAGCACTAGCTCTGCGATCTGCTAGCCTCCTGTTTACCTCAGAGGGTAGAGCGACCTCCCCGGAAAGGTGTTTCTTCGGTGTACGATCGACGTTTTTTTCCCTCAAATGCGAAGCTTTTTCTCCGAGAAACTCGTATCGGTTCCCTATGCGGCTTCGTGCTGCAGCCGGGTGGATGCCATTTTCCCCAATTTCATCAAACTTCCCCCACCTTGCGGGGTTGTGCAGAACTGATTTGGCATAAATAAATCTTCACTTCGCCTTAGATTTTGCAACAATTCGGCGAAACGAGTGGTGTGGAGGTTTCTTTTTCTGTTTTTCGCACACGCGTCCTCGCTGACACGGAACATACCGTCGGCGTAGACGACCCACAGGAAGCAGGCGCAGAGCAGGCAGAACAGCAGCATGACCGAGAGCACGAGGGTACAGTCGAGCACGAATTTGGTGAAAGGATCCATGGCGGTGGGCCTGTGATCGAACAAAACAAACCCCACTGTGTAACGCTTTGTCTTTCTGAAAACCACGAGAAGGCTCCCGAGAGCGAACGAGATGTAATGGCCGTAGACGAGCGGAAACCACGTTTGCTGCGATAAATGCGTTAACTTAAGCACGTAATTATGGTTTCGCTGTGTACACTGTGTTGACACCGGGTGACAGTGCGTAGAGACTACTCATTCATCGAGATTCTTTCCGCCGAAAGTTTCCTGCTTACAAATCACATTATGAATCTGGCGGCATGCACAAATAAATCTGCGTTTCCACTGTCGCAACTAGCGTTCCAGTGCTTGCAATGGTAGGTTGCACTCACTGGAAGATTTTGAAATACGGGTGCAAAAGTTTTGAGGCCCCGAAGAGCTTTGTATGCGCCAGCTTTGGACCATGCGAGAGGTATGAGCTTTACAATGGCGTGTTGCGCTTGGTGTTTCCGTCTCCCGCTTGTGGCGCCACTGTGGCTCGAGAACAAATAAAAAGCTGACAAAGGAACGCGTTCGGCATGCGTTCTTCGTTACGGCATATGTCCATTACTCGGCCGCTGAAAAGTAAAGGCACTATGATTTCCACGCTAGATGCAAGAAGCACTTATAGGCAAGTGACATTTTTAGCCAAATACTTACCTTGCTTTATTGAAAAAAAAAAGGAATACAAAGAAAAATATTAACCTTCATCATTGGCGTATTTCGAAGGACGTGCCGCGTTGCGCAATAATCAAGCTAATAACGACCCCTCTTCGATCGTGGCGGATAAGTAGCTGCCTTCTCTCAGGAAACATGACATACAACTGTTTCGTTCGAAACACAAATGGCAAGATCACGCTACAATATTGGGGGTGAAATAAAACATTTTGCACTTGCACTGTATCACGGACATCAAAGCAAATATTTCTGGAAATCCGAACGAGCAAAAGTACTGAACTGTGCCCGACAACGTAGTTGCATTTTAAGTGAGTGAATTATCTATGTACTATTTAGCAGAAAATATTTGTGCTATTTTTGTTTCGCAAGTATTAAAGCTTACGTGCCATAAGTAACAAAGGGTTCTGTCGCAAATGTCCCCGATAAATATTAAGACTCCACGTAATTCTTTCCGCAAGAACAGCCCGCCAAAGCCAACAGAGGCTATCGGCGCGTCCCGAGATTAGGCCGCAGGATTGGGAAATGGCGTCTGAAGAAGGCGCAGCCAAATGCTATTGCTGAAAGGCCCTGTAGATTGGCTACTCTTCTTTGCGAAGAAAAAGAAAGAAGGTAATACTCTCGATGCGTAAGGTTCCATAGATCTCGCTTTATGGTTGCAATTAGGAAAAACATATATGGCTGGACATGGTTGAGCGCCTTCTTTTGATCTGTAACTGACCTGTAACTCGAGCAGATTGCCAACTGACCTGTAACGTCGAACAGATTGCCGGACCTGTAGCCTACACTAACCTCGTCGGGTGCCAGGCTCCTGGCCACCGTCTGGTTCACACTGCGACCAGGGAGACAAGACATGAGGAGTTACAACGAGTGGCTGCTGGAATACTTCGTTGATACGAGAACTATGACGACAACGCCTACTATACTGAGCTTTCGCTGAGACATGACGGCGGTCAAACGGTCGACGAATGCTTGTAAAAAAATTGCAAAACTGTGTTCTTCGACTTAAAAGCATTAATCTGTTTCACTTAGTAGGCTACTGTTGCTCGCGCTAAAGGACTTGCTGAGTGCCCATTTGGTACATAACTGACATAAATGTTCAGCGCAAAACAAAAACACAGTACGAACGAAATGGGGGTGGAACCGCGCGCTTGTCCCGTGTCCACTCGCCCCCCCCCCCCCTTTTTTTTGTGTGTACTATGTTCATTTTTTTGCGCTGTATAAATATATAGTGTTGCTAGATGGCACGAATAAAGAATTCCCAAACACGAAACAGTGCAATCAAGCACTTCTCAGTGCTCTTTCATTTCCCATTCTCATTTGTTCTTAACGCTTGTTCCACCTAATTAATACAGTACATAATCCAGAATTTCATTAATTTCTTACTCGGTGGCAGAGAAGGCTGTAAAAGCCATGCTTTCCCCTGAAAGAGAGAAGAAAACAAGACATTTTAAAGAAAACTTGACAAGCGTCAAATTATTCCGGAGCGTGGGTATTGGTCACACTAAAAGTTCAGTGAATTATTTTAATGTAGAAGACCACAACAACATATTTTCCGTTCCGCAGGTTATATCCAAGGTACTGCTCCGATAAAAAAAAAGGCATGGTCATGTATCACCCGAATACTGTTGAAGGCCGGTATGCACGCAATCTTAGAGATGTAACTTTTGATTACATTTATTGTTTTGTGTCCAAGGATTACCGAGGTCACACAAATACTCTATAGACTCGTGTAAGGGCCGCACCCCGAAGTTGGCAGCTCGAAATATGGAGAAATAACATTTCCAACGGAGAAGCCTTCGCGTTCGGTCCCCCATGCCGCGTACAAGCATCGGCAAATTTTTGCATGCGGCGTACTTCCGCATGCACCCCGGCTCTGGCCACTAGATGGCGAGAGCCGCGGTGGGCACAAAATACGGAGTGTTCACAAGTCACCGGCTGGGCCGGCACCATTTTGACAAAAAGGTTCGGTCCCATGTAAGGGCCGCACCTCGTCAAAATTGTGAAAAAAAAGAGCGCGATCTCACACGAGTCTATACGGTAAAAGTTATTTATACAACCTAACTGTGAATGCGTTTAATAAAAGCGAAAATACTGAGGGCCCGTCCCCACGGAAGCGAGACGCATTTGCTTGTTTTTCTTTAATAAATCATCTTCTTCCTCCTGCGTGATGATATGATGATAGTTAATGTTAATTGTGCTTTCATAATAACTGCACTAAGTAGGACATTAAAAGTAGTTGTCGCAGTTTCACCTGAAAGGCGAAGCATCAACTGCGATAGCAAATTTGTAGAGAGCTATACGGAATAATGATAGTAGCTTTATCAGATGTATAAATTTGGACATGCAGCAGCACCGGCAACACGCAGAACTGTTGTCGACGCCGTCGGCGTTTTGCCCGCGTTCGCACAAAATGCGTGCGGCGTTGGTGGCTGTTTCCGGATCCTCTGATATAAATAGGAACTTGATAAGTGGTTCTTGAGGGAAAGGGAAAGGTTGGCGCTATCTTCTGCAGCACTTGAGGGAGCACGGCTCAGCGCCAAATAGGAACTTGGTGCCGCAGCTAAACGTCACCTCCCTTCCCTCCTCCTCCCCCCCCCCCCCCCCCACGGCCTTTCACGCGTCGGAAGAAGGCGCGTTTGCTCTACATATATGGTGATTGTAAAGGCTCTGATAAAGGAGGAAAGAGACGTACTTATGCAGCCCTTAAGGGAGCACGGCGCAGAACGCGCGTTTGTTCTCCGCCGTGGGTTCACTCCCCGTGAAAGCGCGCGTTCCTCGCGCCCTTTCACTCGCACATACAGCGTTCGGCGGCGCGCGGCGACGATTTCATATCCATTGACGTCATACGGAACCTCACGGCGACGGCGACGCCGACGGCAGAAATCTGCTTCGGAGTGTCCATATAATTGCTATCGTAATAAAACCTAAATTAAAACGGAGGGGAAAACAGGAACACGAAGAGTGCAGAATGCTGGGAGATTTATTAGTGGGAATGGAAGAGAGCAGGAACAAATGATTAAAAAAACACATTAAATGCACAAACAGATCATGCCTTGTTTTCTTCGTGTCTGGCTGATTACAGAGAACAAGCTATTTGCTGCTTCTTGGTCAATATCAAAATGAGATCCGCACATTTGGCTCCCCCTATCACTTTCTGGTTCCATTTTTCACAAAATTTGAGTAATTTAAACTACAGTAGTCAATCATTCCGTTTATCTGCCGCATCGTGCAGTGATGTCTACATGCAAATGAACTTACTCCTTGAGCGTCGCCTTGCCCCAGCTGTGCTTGGCCTTCGCTGAGACATCACGTTGATTGAAGGGTCGATGAATGCGCTTAACGATTGAGTAAGCTTACAATGCAGATCGATACAGTTGCTGTTGTTGCCTCAAAACAGTTCGGCTTGCGGTTGGTTTTACGCTTCTTCTTTGTTCTTTTCGCTAACAGATTCGCTCCCACAGTTGAAGGTTTGATGATGATGACAACTTTCTTCTAAAATGACAAAAATCCACTGTGGGGTCGAGCGGCGTAATTGGAAGAAAAATGCGAAACTTCGACCAACATCGATCATAAATCAAATAAACTAATGCGTAATACAGTAGTCGTTCATGAAAATAATGGAAAAATAAAACCGTAAAATATTTACGGGCATGCATATGATTGTGGCGTATCTCATAGATTTGGAATTTAATTTTTTTGTGAAAGTTATCGTTTCATTTCTTGAAAATTTTAATTTGACAAAGTAGAATAAATCTGGGAAATATGACAGCGAGTGAATATGAGTTGTCACTGCGAAAGCATTAATGTCTAATTGAACGCCGCTGAGCGGTACTTCGAGTTTTGAACTCTTCGCGGGCTAAAAAAACTAGAAATGACGTGCGTGACCCCGACGGACTGAAGGGCTTATAAGCGAGAGACAGATCGAGATAAGAGACTTTCTTCTTGCCGCGGGCCGCAGCGTCCGTTTTGCTGCCGGTCGTAACGATGACTCGTTTACTGTTGTTTTGCTTATTCTACTCCATACATCAGGTAAAGAAACCTTCATTTCTCGAAGCCCTCCTCAACTTCGGCCAACTCCCGCACTCGATGGCAAGATTAAAAAAAAAAACACCGCATATCCACGGGGTGAATGATGATGAGTGGGCGAAGCTCCGGAGGGAATCATCGGTAAACCGTGGATCTTCCGTGTAATTCGCCCAGTCTCGCCGCACTAAATCAAACGATTGACGTCCACCAATGACACGCGTCATATGTGACGTCATTCCTATTTTTTAACAGCGCCCTTCATTATAATTGCACCATCTCCCGCTTAAGGGGACGCTAGCACAAACGCATTAGAAACGTGCAGTACTCTCTAGTAAGGGGGAGAGGCCACAGTGTCTTACGCAGCCGTTTACACATGCCGGAACGTTCACCGCGTTTGCCGACGCCATCAGCGTTTATGAATACGGGGGTAAGGCGGAGAGGCCACAGCGTCTTACACCAGCTTCTTACACGGGCCGTAACGCGCTAGCACAAATGCGTTAGAAACGCGCAGTCTTTCGTTAATGTTGGGTATTTATTGTCATCGTGGTGCGTGTGTCCAAGTGCGCTTCGTGCCGTAGTGGTTAGCGCCGCGCGTTTGGAAGCGAGGGGTCCCTGGTTCGATTCTGCGCTACGGACACAACTTTCGGAATATTTTTTTTCATAAAAGTAGACGTGGCTACCTACTACGACGACTACTACTACTACATACTACAGAGGAGGGACAGACCCACACCCTAAGGAGCTTCGCCCCTAAAAAGCCGGTATATCCCACGCCCTGTGGGAATCGATGTCATGCTCATCGATGTTGTGAAGCGCGCGAGGGCGATGGACGCGCACTTTCACGGGGAGCGAATGCACGGCGGAGAGCAAACGCGATTTCCCAGTGGAAGGGGAGCGGTGGGCGAGGAGGGCATCGAGGCACCCTATGTTGAATTCCAATGGCGGAGCCGGAGCAGCCAACGGACTCCGCGAGCGAGCACTCGACTCTGGCGCAGAGCAACGCCTCCAAATCCGCGAGTGGAACACAACCTGCGCCGGCGGAGCAAGGCGGAAGCGGAAGTTCTATCTTTCTGGCGCTAAGTTACCCAGGATACCTTGCGTGTTGTCATTCCCTTCCGCTGTTTGCTCACAGCACCTCCGCACCGGTCACTTGTCTATTCAGCGCCGTTCACCTGCTGCTTAAAAGTGCGGAATAGATATCTCGCCAAGCGCGCAGCAGATTTTGTCTGCTATGGTGAGCACACAGTATGCGGACAAACATGGTAGGCGTCTAGCCGACTACTTTGGGCCTCATCGCAGGAATGCGGAACATCCTATCAAATTCCCGCTCGTAAGTGGCAGTGTCAGCGTCGCTGTTACTCTCCGAGAAATCGCTCGTGTCTGAACTTGAGCTTTCCGACTCGGAGCTGTCGCTGTAGAGTAGCAGAAGCAATGCCGCACGCTTTGCCGAACTATCCGAGTCGCGAGTCGCGACCGGTGGCGCCCCCCAGCAGACAAACATTGTAAAGGTGATACGTCGCGTCTCGCCAATAAACAACTACATGGTGACTGTAGAAAATCGAACGTTTATTGTGCTCTCCACAGTCGTATTTATAGGGGTCCATGACGTACACGTCACGTGATCCAGGTTGCCAGCCGGAGACACCTCATTATCTTCCCCCTACAGATTGAGGCGGACAGGGGTTCTGCGTTGGCGGGTAGACCTTCGGAGTGAAGTCTCTGGATCAGGGGCTTGATGCGCCGGTATACTTTGGCTTGGTATATCCAGCCTTGACGGTCCTGGCATCGTGTTGAAGTTTGTCGGTGAATCTTGTTCTGTCGGTTGATCCTGCAGTGGTTCACCTCTTCGCACTTGGTCAAAATGCCTTCGTTGAACCCCTTGCTGCGTGTCAACGGTGACCATTCTTGCTCCCTGTTGTTCCCTCACTCTGGCTGGTATCCATTTGGATCTCGTCCAGCTTCGAGTCCAGACCCGTTGACCCTTTTGCCAATTCTGTTTGGTGTTCTGGTGCTGTGCGTTTCTTGTTTGCTGGTTCGGCGTGATGCAGTCTATCTTCGTTCTTATTTGGTATCCCAGCAATAACTCGGCCGGAGACTTGCCTTCTTGGAGAGGGGTTCGACGGTAGCTGCATAAGAATCTGGAGAGTCTGGTCTGTAAATTTCCCTGTCTCATCTTCTTTAATCCGTCCTTGACTGTGCGGACTGCCCTTTCTGCCAAACCGTTGGACTGGGGATGGTATGGAGCCGTGGTGAGGTGCTGTATTTGATTCCTATCCATGAAGTCCCGAAAAAATGCACTGGTAAATTGTGTCCCATTGTCGGTTACTATGGTTCTGGGTAAACCGAACCTTGCAAAGATGACTCGTAGGGCGTCCACAGTGTTTTCTGACGTGGCTGACTTCATAGGCAGTGCTTCAATCCATTTAGTTGTTGAGTCTACTGCGACTAATATCATGTGCCCGTCCACTGGTCCTGCGAAATCTAGATGCAGGCGGCTCCATCTTTCGTTCGAGACTGGCCATGGTACTGGCGTATGTCGTGGAGGCATCGGTGCGGCTTCTATACAGACGGTACAGGCTCTTACTAGGCGTTCAATTTCTGCATCCACGTTTGGAAACCAGAACAAGGATCTTGCTGTCTTTTTCATAGCTGCCATGCCCGAGTGATTATCGTGTAACACATTTAAGACAGCTTTAATTGCAGCAGTAGGTATGACGATTCGATGTCCCCAGAAAATCAAATCCTGCATGATCGTCAGTTCTTGTCTCTTGTTGAAATAGGGACGGTATCGCTGTTGATGCTCCCCTAAGAAATTCGGCCAACCTTGCACAATCCACTGTTTGACCTGTTGCAAAGTAGGATCCAAGTCCGTCAGCTGTACAAGGTCCCGTGCTGTGATAGCTTTGTTTGTTAGAAAGTCTGTGTACAGCACATACTCCGGGTTTTCTTGTAGGCCCTGAGACTCTTCACTGGTCTGGAGTGGCAGTCGGCTCAGTGCATCAGCATTGACGTTGTCTGCACCCTTTCGGTACTCTAAGACGTACTGATAATTGTCCAGCAAGAGGGCCCATCTTTGTATCCTGGCTGCCGCCATGGGCGGAATGGCTTTGTTCGGATTGAAGATACCCGTGAGCGGTTTATGATCCGTCACCAAGACAAATTGGTTTCCGTACAAATAGTCTTTAAACCTGGTCACCCCAAACACAAGTGCCAACGCTTCCTTTTCCAGTTGCGAGTAGTTTCGTTCTGCTTGATTTAACGTCCTGGAACGGAATCCGATGGGGTAGTCAATTCCATGTACACGGTGAGAGAGAACCGCGCCAACTCCTACTGCTGATGCGTCACACTCCAACCTCAATGGTTTTTTCGGGTCGAAGTGGGTTAGAAACTTCGAAGTCTGAATTGCTCCTTTGACGTGCTTGAAGGCCGTCTCTTGTTTGTCCCGCCACTCCCATGTGGCACCCTTCTTCAGCAAGTCGTACAGTGGAGCCAGGTGAGTCGACAAATTAGGCAAAAACTTGGCATAGTAATTAATCAGGCCTAGAAATGCCTTGAGTTCCGTCACCGAAGTCGGCGTCGGTGCCCTTACGACAGCTGCTATGTTGTCATCCTTGGGCTTGAGGCCAGAAGCATCCACGCGGTGACCCAGAAAGGTTACTTCTTTTTGTCGAAATCGGCATTTGTTGCGGTTCAGTCTAAATCCATTCTCTCGTAACCGCTGAAGCACTTTTCGGAGTAGTGTGAGGTCATTTTTCTTCTCCGCTATGATGATGTCGTCAAGGTAAACTTGGACACCTGGCAGATCCCTGAAGAGCAAGTCCATTCGTCTTTGAAAGATGGCTGGCGCTGAACTTACTCCAAACGGAAGTCTGTTGAAGCAGAATAGACCCTTGTGGGTGTTGAGCACAGTCAATTCCTTGGCCTTGTCGTCTAAGGGTAGTTGATTGTACGCTTGTGTCAAGTCGAGAGTGGTGAACACTTCGCCGCCGTTTAGCCGTGCGAAAATGTCTTCTACCCGTGGAAGGGGATATTGTTCAGTAACCGTAGCTGTGTTCACAGTGAGACGGAAATCTCCACAAACGCGGATAGATCCATCCGGTTTCACAACAGGCACGACCGGTGTGGCCCATTCCGCAGTCGTTACTGGTGATAAGATGCCATCTGCTACCATTCGGTCCAACGCCTCCGAAACTTTGTCCACCAAGGCATAAGGCAGGGAACGAGCCTTACAGAAACGAGGAGTTGCTTGCACTTTGAGTTGGAATTTCACGGGTGGGCCGGTGAATTCCCCAAGTCCAGGGGCAAATACATCGCTGAATTCATCCTGTAAATTCTGCAGAGCTTTATCCGGTTGTGTTTGAATCATAGATACCTGGTTGGGTTTGAGCATCGCTATCCCAGATTGATTGAAGGCTTTTATAATGTCTCTTCCACAAAGTGACGGGCCGGGAATGTCGACGACGACTAAAGATCCGACTACCGTCTGTCCATCACATGATGCAGTCATGCGTACTTGACCCGCTACGGGGAGCTCTCCCAAAAAACATGATAATCGAACAGTCGTGTTCGTTAATGGCGGCCAATGACGGCGATGCTGCCGAAACACCGATGTGGAGACGACGCTCATGCGAAGTGGTACCCCATTCCAAACGATTTCCTTAACAACAGGACTCACCATGTCTCTGTTGCTGTCTTGATGTGCCACGAGAGTATAAAGTGTTTCGTGGTCGGTTGAGCGGTCATCGGCATCCGCCAACATGGGGTAGGTACCGCGAGGCTTACTTCGTATTCCAGAACGGCACACCCGGGCGATATGTCCACGTCGACCACACTTCCGACATATGGTTTGTTGATGAAAACACGCTTCTTCGGAATGTGTGTCGCTTCCGCATCTCTGGCACTTTTGAAGACGCTGCTGAAATCTTCCTTCTCTAGACGGCGTTCTCGTATAATGGACCACCCCCTGTTCCGAGGCGTGCATGTTTCTTGCGTTCTCGCTCGCGTTCTGTGCCGAAATGACGAAGTCTTCTGCCTCCGACAAAGTCAAATTACGTCTGGTGAGTAAATGCCGCCGGACATCTTCATCTGTAACGCCGCAAACGATTCGATCCCGAAGCATACGCTGCAGGGAGATTCCAAAATTGCACTGTTCGGCCAGACGCCGAATCTCTGCGATGAAGCCTTGTACTGTTTCGCCTGGTTGCTGCGTTCGCATAAAAAATGCGTAACTTGCGGCTATCTCATTGACTTCCGGCGCATAATAATCCTGCAAATATCCAATGGCTTCTTGGTAGGTAAGGTTATTGACTTGCCTTGGGTGACATCGTCCTTGAATAACTCTTACCGCCGCGTCGGGCAACGAAGATATCAAGATGGCGCGTCGCTTCGTCTCGTCTGCTTTCTCTTGCGCTTCCAGGTATGCCTCGAGTCGAATCTTGAAGGTCGTCCATGTAGTCTCGATTCCATCGAACACGGGTGGTTTTCCGAGGCTCATCCTTGCTTTCCTTGCGTTGTGAAGCCGCTGCGTTCGCTTCTTCCTCGTCGCCACTGATACGTCGCGTCTCGCCAATAAACAACTACATGGTGACTGTAGAAAATCGAACGTTTATTGTGCTCTCCACAGTCGTATTTATAGGGGTCCATGACGTACACGTCACGTGATCCAGGTTGCCAGCCGGAGACACCTCAAAAGGAAATGCGTCACGCAGAGTTCCGGTCCACTCCGCCTATTTTGGCGGAGCATCTTTTCCTGCTCCACCGAGTGACTCCCGCTCTGAATCCACTCCGACTCTCTCATTGGAACACTTTACTCCCGCCCTCACTCTGTCATTGGAACAAACTTGCTCCGAAACGAGCAGAAAAACTTGCTCTGACTCCGCCATTGGAATTCAACACTAGACTGTGCGTGTGCGTGCCCGCTCTCCAGCTGCTTGGGAGCCGACATGCAACGCCGTCGTTGCATTAGGCTCCCTACCAGCTGCGGCACATGCGCGCAGCCCTGCTAGAGTGACCTAGACACTCTAGCCCTGCCGGCCTCTGCCGCCTGTGCCACGGACTCTCTCTGGGCTCTCACCCGCCTCTCCCCTAACAGCGTCGACAGCAGCGTGTAACTGTTCCGTCAACTAGCAAGCGTGTTGACAGCGGTTGTGTGCGGTCACACTAGGGAACCTACATGCAAGCGCTGTTACACCATCACATCTTAATAGTCATAATTGGAAATACACAATTCCCACCATAGTACAGCTTCCCTGGTCTTCCATCTACACCCCAGTGGAAGGGCTGACAGCGTTTTTCCAGGGGCTTTAGATCGGTCTGCGTGGTCCAGCCACCTGGTGACATCTAGGAAAACAACATGTTAACAGTTACGCTCCTGCCAAAAATTTACACCAGCAGCAAAGTAGAATACACTTGATTACTGCTATATTTGTTCTGTGTTTGGTTGCGCTCTGTGCCACCAGGTGGCTGCACCGTCCAGGCCGTTCATGCTTGCGCCTCCGCTCATCCCATAAACAGTGTTGCCAGATTGGGCTATTTGTAGCTGAATTGGCTATTTAAATTTTCGTTTGGCTGTGTTTTAGATGGGTTGGCTATGTGGCTATTTTTGTGCTACATTGTTATGTGGATCACAAATCGTAAAGAAATCGAGTTTCAAGATTCGCGGTACGTTTGACCAGCTGTGCAACCTTTTTCTGTTTGTTTCCACATCTGCGTCCATGACGAGGTGTGATGAAATGACTTTTGTACTTTTGTGCTAGGATCTCATTTCTACGTCCACCCGTTACAGAGGGAAGAGCACCATACGATCATCATCATCATCAGTATCATCAAATTATGTGGCATTTCTTTATCTACGGTTTACTTTTATATTTGATGTTTATATTGTGACGGGGCGTCAAATAGATAAAAGAGGGACTGTTCGCAGAGATGGCCAAGATGGCTGAACACGCGCAGCGTTTCCCAGCGATCGTCGTCTTCTTCCTTAATGCAAGGAGGTGGCCTGTAACAATATATATCAGATAATTGATGGTGTTTACAATTCTTAACCTTCAAAAAGTGATATGAGGGACACTGCATTGTAGAGTTTCAGATAATTTTATACCTTAGCCACTGGGACAGCATGGTGAATGATTTGTATGTGATAGTTTTTGTTCTTGTGTTTTACCTATTTAGTGAACCACTTTGCTTGGGCGTGTGCTTGATACTTCCATTTGTGATATTTTTTTTTTTACTTTTCTTGCTGTGCGATGGTCGAGTCAAGCACAAGGTTTGGCCTAGGAAACTCTCAAATAGCACTTTAACTTTCAAATAAAAATGTTACTAGTTTGTTTCCGTGACGCATTTCATTGACATTTTATGCTAGCAGAAATGATGGCTACATTTTGGCTACAAGCTACCGATGCCCGACTGCATGGTTGGCTACTTTTGGACTATAATATCCGTCTGTCTTGGCTATGTCACTCTTTGCCATCTGGCAACACTGCCCATAAAACGCCCAGACGCAGTCAGATTGTGCTTGCGTTTACCCGAATACTGGACACGCGAAACACTATTGTGGTATATAATAATCCTTCTGTGTGAAGTGCCAGCTGCAAACGCGTAGATGCTGGTGCCGATCGCATACCGACAACCAGCGCTGCAGCCACTTCGCTCGCATGTTTGCCTTGCAGAGGGACATGATCTCGCAGCTTGACATGTCACCGATCGCTACGTTTGCTACCCACAACGCAAGAGCGAACCGTGGTGCTCGCGAAAAGACAGATCGAGACCAACACAGACCGCGCAGCTCGCGTCAACACGGAGCACGTTGTAACACAAGCAGATGACACTTGCTGTGCGCCGGAAATGCTTTCAAGAGTGTAGTGATGCGTTGTCCCTGGGCATTCTCTTTTTTGTTACTTTTTTTTTATAAAAACAAGTTAACTCATACTTCAACTATTACGAACATTTGTTCACTCTAATCTTGAAAAAATTATCGATGACGCACCCTAGGCAGCTAATAAGATAACTCACGCTACTGACGTCATATGGTCAAATCGCGTCCCCGGGTGAGGGGTGGTTGAAAACTCAGCTGATTGGCGTGCTGCAATCGGTAGCGATGTGCCTTTTTAAAACCTTACAATACATGACACGCTTTAGGCGGAGCACTCCGATGCGTCAATTAATGATCACAAGGACCTACCCTAACGACTCAGTAAGTTTGTACAAAATCGTCAAAACCCTTTTAAAGTCCCTTTAAGGCAGAAAAAGAAAATTTAGTAAGGATTATCCATAGCGAATCGAAGATGTTAGACCTTTCAGTTTTTTCGACCTCAGGTAAGTAAATGAACTTATGAGGCACATTTCAGCGTAAGAAATGGCCGTTTTTATGATCCACTAATAGTGACGAGCTGCTAGGTCGCCAGACGGCTCCCTTTTCGTCCCCGGGGTAATTGTAGCGAAGAAGAGGGACGATACAGTGGGGCATCCTCACCAGCGCTGTCTAGCGGGTAAATTTCTCCAGCGCATTGCTCGTACTACGCCGCTCCCGCTCGGGGTTCCCTGAACTGATCCAACGGTCGGCCTTAACGTTAGCGTGCAATAAACGCCTCTACAGCGATAATGATTCCACATTCGCCCGAAGCAACTTGTGGCGCGACGCCGGAAGCGCCATCTTGTTCTTCTAGAGCAAACTACTCCGCGAAAAGGGTCCGTACAGGGACACTATGTCTAGCAGCAGTTGCCCTGCATGTTTTATCGAGCCACTTCGCATCGGCGTGTAGTTTGTGCACCATCCTAGCACTCCAAGTGCAAAGCTATGCCTTGCTATCGCTGTGAATGTAAGTGCCAGATTTTTTAAATGGTTAAGCATTTCTATGCCTACGCAACGAGGAAACCCGTCTGTCCATCCGTCCGTCCGTCACGTAAGACGATCGCTTTCAAGATAGGGCCAACTGCAGAAAGCGAATTGACCTTCGTGCTGCCTCTCGCTTCAACGTGAAGTAAGCGGCGAGAATACAGCGCACACGAAGCTATCAGCACTCGCCGAACTCTCACCCCATCGCAGATCGCTTTCAATAGGGCCCGGCCTGCCGCGCCATACGCGGCCGCCACCTGAGTACGGTTGATATTGGTTCATAATGGTTCGACGCAGATGGATAAGGCGCTAAAGAGCGATAACGGCTTACATATAATGATCGGAACGTCATCAGCGCACCTGGCGCAGCCACCTGCAGTAGTTTGCTCGCGTCATCAGTTGAAATTGCGCCGCCGTCCGCAAACGTTCATGTCGCCGTAGCGCTGACGTTTGTACTGGTCGGATAAAGTTTCATAGCACTGATAATGACACCGGGTGGCGTAGAGATTAGCAAGTGGCACAGTGTGTACGCATACAATTAGACAATTCCCAGATGACTTTTTGCGTGAGTTCTTGCGAAGTATTTTTTCTAACAGTGCGCAATACGTATGTTACAGCGTTGGACAACAATACACTGCTATACATACATACTATCGCGCTCAGGCCTTTTGGCCCTGGAACAGTCATACTCCCGAAGCAACGCGACAAGATGGGCTTGGCCCTTGCTGTTATAGCTGCGCGCAAAAAAATTATTGTTACGAAGCGCACACCAGAGAAACGTAGGAGCGTTCGAACGGGTACAGTTAGGACCAGCACATCATCAACGCCAGCGGTCTTTCCTTCAAAGGGACATCGCGGGCGCTTTTCCACTGTCAAAATTAAAACGGTGATGCGTAACTTATGATGCGAGCAGTATATATTGAAGTTGTCAAGGTTGAAGGTAGGACTACATTGGGTAATCAGACGACAAGTTATCATAACAAACTGAGCAATGATGTAGATAAATCACGCACGAAGTTGGCGGCAACAGAACTTCATAATTGCAAACCCACACTGGGGAGCACGCCAAATGTACGCACATCATCTGGTCATAGGCGTGCACTCGCAGACGTCAAGAAAGTCAAACTAAACAACAAAGCTACTGCAGCGAGCAGTGGCTGCCCGTGGCGCCTTTCGGTGCGGTGTCCGCTGGGCACTCGAAGGCTTCGGCGAACTCGACCATGTTCGCGAGCGGCAGGAGGCAGCGCAGTCGCGAACTGGGTTTGCTCGCCGAGCAGCGCAGCAGGCAGAATCGGCGGAAGAAGCTTTTCTGCGCACGACGCCAGTAGCTGGGCCAATTGGTGTCTCGGTGGAAGCCACTCAGCGCCTCCTTGAGGCCGGCGAAGGCCAGTCGCGCGCCTTGCGTCCAGAACAGCAGCTCGCCGGCGCCATACGTTCCCGGTGCGCCTCGACCATCGGCTTCAGCTGAGGAGGGCGCCAACGTCTCGTTCGTCTTGCTCAACCACAAGGACCGGAGGCACTGCTCAAACCTGCGTGACAATGCCAAGTCGGGTCAGGGACGGTCTCCACCTGAGCTCGTTGAATGCATGTTGCAAAAAAGGCTTCCAGTGCGCATGAACAGCAAGTATCCTTGAAAGACACACAGCACATAGCTGTACTATATCAACTGAACATTTATTATTCGAAGAGGCAGCACGTGTGTCGAGTGAGCTTCTGAACAACATTTTGCAATCTGGTGAACGCGGTTTGAATCATTGATCCGGGACCTCAAACAGGTGCGACGCAATGCTAATGCATTGCTCTCGAATTTACCGCTAAATCGCCGCTGAATTTTTGTCTGTTGAAGCAGACGATTCACGGTATGCGCGTGAACTGGGCTAACAATTAAACTGAACTCCCATTTTATTCATAGGAAATCCACTTGTGTGTTGAAAAAGAGGATACACGGTACAACTTTCGAGCTCAGTAGGCCACTTGCCCGGCATAATATGGATAGCTTGCACATGGTGTCACGGACGCAGCTTCTCACCATGATGGTCCTCCAACATGCATTACGGCTCAGATGACGTCGCTTTATCATATTCACTTCCACGGATGATCTGCTTCAATGTCTAATAGCGGCGTCACAGTAGCACGCACGTGCTAAGCACTGGCGATCCGGCTGGCCTACTGGTTGCACTGCAGGCATTCAACAGTCAATCTGGCTGGCCTTGTCCGTGTGCTCTTCTTCTTCATTACACTTATATATAAGTATATTTCTTACACCGTGGTCATGGCAATCAGCAAATTGAAACTTACCTCCTTGCATGTTATTAGTTGCTTTGCTGTGTCGCGTTTGTCTGTGTGTGTTTGCAACATAGCGGATTTGTAGCTCCGCCATTTTATTAGCTAGACGACTTTCAGCCCAAATTAAATTGCTCGAATGACCATGCTGCATACCATGTGACTGTATTGGCGCGAATTTTTGTGCCTTTGTGTGGCTTACTTTAGCTCTGGGCACGCGCCGTATTTTCTATTACAGCGTAAGCTGTTATGGGCTCATTCCAATAGCCGTTTCAGTTTGCGATGGTGTCCGCCGCCGCCGCCACCTCCGCCGACGGCGTCCGGCGATCGTAACCGCTATTGCTGGAAATGCGAAAAAAGTACCCGGTACCTGCCGGGATCGAACCAGATACTCCACCACTAAGCCACGCAAGCGTTTGCTATCAAGCACCGGAAAAATGCGCTTTAAGCGCAGGCGCAGACGATCCAAGCTTCCGCCAGTATGGTGGTGCCATCTAGCTAATGTGCCTGCAAAGGCAGCGTGCGCAGGCGCAGACGGCGAGACGCCATTCAGACGAGGCTCGCAATAATAAAAAAGGCGATCCCCAGCCTCCGCCAGTATGGTGGCGCCATCTAGTTAAGATGCCTGCAAACATCACAGGCCTGCGCGGCCAGGCATCATCGGGCTCAGCAGACTGCTGTGCAGACAGCATTACAAGCCGCAGCTTGCCGTCGACGCCGGGCGGGCAGTTCAGATTGTTCTCGTGAAAACGAGGCGAAGATATTTTGTCGCGAAGAACCTGGTGTGCGTGGTGCCGAAATTGGAGCTACTCTTGAGCCGCTCCACCAGCTTACGTTGCGACTGTGCTGCGTGTGCCGCGCAGGCCTCCGACTTTTTTCAAACGTGTGCGGGGACTCAGTGTGGCCGCGTGATGGTTTTAATTCGTGAACAGTCTCGTACGCGGATTACTTTCCTCGAGAATATTCGCGATGATATGCGCCGGTAACCTAGAACCATTTTTCACGCTCAGAAATAGCGTCCATCCGACAACGTTTCCGAATCATCATTGTTGACTGCTACAAATGTGCTCCAAATTGTCACAAAAGCTTCTCCAAAACCCTCTTGAATATTCTCACAACTGAACGGTAGCTAAGATGATGTCAGTGCAATTCACCTATCTGGAAATGGTAAATTGTCATTAGGAATGCGTACATTGACCTTCACCCTGCACGGGAGTACTTCAAAGTAAGGATCATAAACTGTGTCAAAGAGCAAAAGACACATACAGGAGTACATACCAGAATAGTTGCCACGTGTCAGCGAATTGACCACCCTTGAAAGCATTTTAACTTCGTGACATCAGCCGTTAAATAGCTGAAGTTAAAGAAAAAAACACCCTTACCCATTTTGTTTCTGGAATTTGTTATCTTCAAAGCGTTTTTGTTTTGTATTAAACAGGTAACAAAGAAAGAAAAGCCGGCAGATCCCACGCCCTGTGGGAATCGACGTTATGCGAAGCAGTGTGCGGGGAGCATGTCAAGTTAACAGAACGACCATGAGAGCACAAAGACGTCGGCGGCTCTTCCATGACCTACATGACACGCATGTCATGACATTCATGTCATGAGTCCTCAGGAGTCCCTTTAGCTACACCTAAGAGACCTTAAGGTGAAAGACTTAGTCATGTTCATGACCATGACTTCTACCACCATCCTTTAGTGTTTCCTTCACTTAGTACCTACATCAGAACCCATTTCAGTGGTTCTTGAGTGTTCATGTTTTTTCGCTGAGTCATTGACGTCCTTTCGGAGTCGTGATCATGACTATGTCATCTACCACCATCCCTTAGTGTTTCCTTCCCTTAGTACCCACGTCAGAACCCATTTCAGTGTTTTTTGAGTGCATATACTTTTTTCGTTGGTTCATTGTCATTTTCGTTGAGTCATGCTCATGACTATAATTTCTGCCATCATGCTTGAGTGTTTTCTTCACTTAGTGCCCACGTTCCAACCCGTTCCAGTGATTTTTGAGTGTTAATCTTTTTTGCTGAGTCATTGTCATTTTTGCTGAGTCATGCTCATGACTATGACTTCTACTATTATTCATTAGTGATTCCTTCACTTAATACTCAGGTCAGAACCCAGTGCAGTGGCTTTTGAGTGTCAATCTTTTTTTGCTGATTCATGCGCATGAATATGACTACTACCATCATCTATTAGTGTTCCCTTCACTTAGTACCCACGTCCGAATCCATTGCAGTGGTTTTTGAGTGTTAATCTTTTTTCGCTGATTCATTGCCATTTTTGCTGTGTCATGCTCATGACTATGACTTCTAGCACCATCCTTTAGTATTTCTTTTACTTAGTACCCACGTCCGAATCCATTTTAGTGGTTTTTAAGTGTTAATCTTTTTCGTTGGGTCATTCTTATGACCTACATGACACCCATGTAATGACATTTATGTCATGACCTATCACTTATGTTCGTCATACACTCCTGTCATACTATGTCAATTTTGGTCCCTACCAAGTTAACGGAACGACCATGAGAGCACAAAGACGTAGGCTGCTAGATAGCTAGCTAGCTAGCTAGCTAGCTAGTAGATAGATAGATAGATAGATAGATAGATACTGTCAAAATAGCAAATGTTCGCCAAGAAATGCTTCGCATTAAAAAAAATCCAGGCATATTCACGAAGTGAATCATGACGAGTGGGTGAAGCACTGGGGATCGTTCTTACCGTAAATCACCCGTGACATTGCCCACTCGCTCATGTAAAGAGTGAGAACGCGTGTGTACAGTATATACAATGTTTTATTTGTCATAACTTGTATGTCGTGTTCAGTTATGGATTCCGTTTTCCCTTCATTATCACTGCTTTGTGTCCGTGAAATGTAGAGCCAATGGTTCTTCGATCGGATCTAGGCTGAAGTTGGCAAAGACAAGGTCTATGCATGTTCCGCTGGTGGTTGTTGGTTGCTTCCAGCCATACGAAATGCATCGTAGAGCGTATCGGGACGTCATATACTGCACAAGCCAGTCGCTGTCCGTGATGTCTACGTTGAAGTCTCAGACAAGTACGAAGGGGTTGTTCTTGTACGTTATCAATGCGTATTCGCGCATGGCTAGATCGATGTACTTTTCTACGTTGCCTCGGGTGAGATTCGGGGCCAAGTACACTGTCATGACGACGGTTCGTTTACTGCAGCGTGTTCGCCGTTGTGAGATTGGCTCGCTATTCGTAGGTCGAGATCCACCGTGGTCTCTGGAAATTTCACGTACATCCCAACACCACCCGCCGAACGCTCTGCTTCTTCTGTGCAGACCACGGGGAAGAATCCATTGATGTGCGGTCTCGCGTTCCACATTTCGGTGAAGCAAATGGCGTCTGCTGTCGTTAGTATGGGATCTCGTTCGACGTCTTTTGCGCGGGCATTGAGGGAGCGCGCCGAGGAGAGAAGAGAAGCGTGGGTTGGGAAGTGAGCTAGGAGCTGGCGAGGAGGAGACCGCGTGCGCATGCGCCGCGCCGTCCTCCTCCGCCCTCCTGGTTGCATGGCTACGGCACGGCCAACGTTGGCCGTGAGCCCGGACAACGTGGACGGACGGACAAGCCTCGACCTTAAGGTGCTTCGCCCCTAAAAAATTGTTGGCCCTTCCCCTACTGGAAAATGGGGGTAAGCGAAGCTTGTCCTGGGTGCACGTTGTGTTTGAAGGTTGTGTTTCTTGTGAGTAACTTGACCGTGACCAAGGGAAGGTCAGGTGATCTGCTCGGCATTGGCGGAGTGCCGCAGCTTCAGCGGCTCGCACAGTAGGATCGCTCCGTCGGCGACGCGCGCTTTCACGGGCGATCTCCGGTCGGCACTCAGCGAGAGCTGCCTGTTCTTCGGGGGGACGCACATTGTCGCAAAATGCACGGCCCTTCCCCCCCCCCCCCCCCCCCCCCGGCGGAAGCGAAAAGGCTCTGATTGGATGCGCACGCGGCGTGAGCGCGAGTCTACGCAGCTGGCACCGTGCCTAATGATTCACGCTCCGGCGCTGGCGAGCCGCTGCTGGAGCCGGAGTTTCAGCGTTACATCGCCGGCGCAGGCTAGCGTATACACGCTTCGCTAGAAAAAATTGGCTGCGACTTAACTCAGTTATGCCTGGGTGTGCGTAGCGAGAGGTGCGGCGAATCTTATTGTTTAGCTTGGTTCTCTCTATGGCTACATCTTTATCGTTTAGCTTCGTACGGCTGAGTGTTTAGGTTTGGTTGTTACCTCTCGTTAAGTTATGGTTACATTAAAGACTAGGCATTTTTAAAGTGTAAGGCATTTATTTTGAAAGTCTTCATCTTGTTGTTTCTCAATTGCCACAAAAACGGCCCGATGGTCGGTGATGCGGGAGGATAAGGGGTTGTCGTCCAGTGACTTGAACAAGTTTCGGGTGCTATCCTAATCTGAATTCACTCGCCTGGTCGCTTCGTACTTACGACGCTTCTCGAAGCGTGCGGCTCGTTCTTTCTCTGTCTCCTCGGCTCGCTGCCTCCTCTTGGTTTCGTTCCGACGACGAAGCCTGGCTTCTTTCAGTTTCCCCGACTCACTTTCCATATCTGCCGACGAATCCCACCAAGCCGCCCCTTCTATAATATATATATATATATATATATATATATATATATATATATATATATATATATATATATATATACGATGGAACGCCGGCTCCTCCTCTGTTCTTGCAACGCGGTTTCACCGGCTCCTCCTCTGACGTCATGCCAGATGGCGTGGCGAGCGGCGCTGCCAGCTGCGGCGGTTGTTGTTGCAACGCGACTTCACCGGCTCCTCCTCTGACGTCACGCCAGATGACGCGGCGAGCGGCGCTGCCAGCTGCGGCGGATGCTAAGCAACACCGCAGCTTGCGGTGCCGTCACCGGCCACAGCGAAACGGCGAGAATACGGCCAATGTTGCTCTAGCTACAAAAATCACCACCCCTTCTCCTGTCGTTAAAAGGGCGGTAAGCGAAGCTTGGTCGTGTGTTTACCTGACCTACTACTCTTTCTTCCCTTTACTACTATTTTTCCTTCCCTTTCGTACTACTTGTCCTTCCCTTTCCTTCTACTTTTCTTGCCCTTTCGTGCAACTTTTCCTTCCGTTGCATTTTACGATTCTTTGTTCGTCGCTGTTGTCACTTGCACTTGATGTCTCGAGTTTGTTCGGTGGCGTGGTTAGCAGCATTTGCCCACCATTGCCGCTTGCGATTCTTTGAAATAAAATTTCTTCAAAATGAATCTGTCCTTCACGTAAGACAATGAATGGCTCATACCCCCTTAACGATTGGTTCATACCCCCGTAAACGCAGCCTCTCCATTACGACGACAGAAGACAAGTGAACGCTGGAATGATGAGCGGCAACGGTGGTGGTGATGGAAAGCATTTATTATATACAGAAAAAAAGTGGAGTTCGCCTTAAGGGCCGGCCCCTTACAAAATGTAGAAGGGGTCCCTGGGGTCCCTAGTCCGGGACCCCTGTTAGAGGGGCATGCCCACACCATGTGAAACACATCCGAGAACATGCACTCACAGTGCGGGCGCTCCCAGGTGAAGGTTGGCTTAAAGTATTGCAGTACTGATGGGCACAGCACCGTATTAGTGTAGAGCCACAGCAGCCAGCGCTCCTCTGCTTTGGTTAGACCTGGGGTGGGTGGGGCGAATCCGCCTTGGTAAGTTTCGTAAAGTTGCGTGATTTCACGGAAGTTGAGAGCTGGGTTGGGTTCTGGAAACTCAGGCGACGGGTGTTGAAGCGGTGCCCGGTGATTAAGCGCGCGGGCTGAGGCATCGGCAGCCTCATTACCACGTTGACTCGTATGGGCCGGGGTCCAGATGACGATACGCGTCTCCGGGCGATCTCGGTAATCGTATCGTCAAAGAATTTGGGCGGGGCGGCTAGCAATGCGCCCTTTCTCTATATTTTGGCAGGCTCCCCGGGAATCGGTGATAATCACTGGATTCTGGATCTGCTGCGGCGAGTGCTATGACAACCTCCTCCGCATGTGTGGTGTTAGGGGAACGGTAAGTGAGACCTTGAACATCTTCGTTTTGGTGGACAACCGCCGCCGTATACCATCCCACATGGTGAGGTCCGGCGGCGTCCGTATAGAAAACTCCACGACGGGACCCATAGCGTTCCTGTAAAGCCATCGCGTGTGCAGTACGTCGGCCTTCGTGAGTTCCCTTAGTCGTGTTTTGTGGCAGAGGATGGATGACTAGGGCGTGGCGCCAATCCTGTGGAATCTTGGTTCCATCCTCAGCCTGTGCGGTGTATGTGATATGTATTTGGTTTAGGAGGCGTCTCCCAGCCTGTGACTTACTCAGTCGCAGGTACTGGTATTTGAGGTGCGCTTTCCTAAGCTCCCCGAATGTGTTAGTCATGCCCAGATCAATGAGCCTTTCGTTTCACGTTGTGATGGGGAGATCGAGAGCGCGCTTGTAGATTTTGTGGAGAAGGACCTCCAGGGCATTCTCGTCGCATTTTGCAAGCGAAGGTAGGGTGCCGAATAGAGAATTCGGCTGGTCACAAATGCATTAGCCAACCTCAAGGCATTTTTGTCGGCAACAGAACTTCCGTTTGTTTGAGACCCGACGGGTCATACGGCCCACCTGGTCACCTACCTTGCGATGGCTTTGGAGAGTGGTGTCTATTTTGCGGTGTCTGTGGATGAAGAGTCCAACACTCTTATCTCATCGCGCTCTGGGATCGGACCGCTCTGTAGGGAAAGGGCAATTTGGGTTGTACACTTTGGGTTGGGCCGAAGATGTACGAATTCAGATTTAGTGGGTGAGCATTCGAGGCCACATCGGCGGGCGTAAGCATCTACGGCTGTCGCCGCTTGTTGCTGGCTGGCCTCGATCTGCCCAAGGGATCCTTGGGTTGCCCACAGCATGATATCGTCGGCGTACAGGGCATGCCTGATACCTGGGATATCGTCCAGCAGTGGGGGTAGGTGAGCCATGGCCAAGTTAAAGAGTAGGGGAGAGAGGACAGCTCCCTGTGGGGTACCTCTTGTACCCAATGGGCACGGGCCATGCTCCTGGTCTTGAATGCGGAGAAAAGCTTGCCGATTTTGCCGATCAGTAACAAACTGTCGGATGTACCTGAAAGTGTTGTTCCCACAATTTGTCTGAGACAAATGTGTGAGAATGATGTCATGGGTAACATTGTCAAATGCACCCTTGAAATCTAAGGCGAGGATCACCTTGTCGTCGTTAGGGTATTCAACAGGCTCAATGACATCTCTGTGCAGTTGTAGGAGGACGTCCTGCGCCGACCGGTGTGGAGGGAAACCGTGCATGGTGTCGGCGAAAGTGTGTTGGGTTTCGAGGTATGTGGAGAATCTGTCTCGGACCATGGTCTCTATAAGCTACCTCACACATGAAGCTACGGAGATTGGTCGGAGATTCTTTATGTTGATAGATTTGCCAGGCTTCTGAATAAAGGTGACAAGAGCCGTTTTCCAATTCATCAGGAGGGGGGTACCCCCATCCCATATGTGGTTGAAATATTCGAGGAAGTGAAGATACGCCGGGTCCGGGAGGTTAGCCAAGAGCTTAACCGTCACTCTGTCTCATCCGGGTGCTGTCCCCCTTTTTCATTCTGGCCAGCGCCGTTTTCAGGTCATGTAGCTGGAAAGGGCGATCCAGCTCCGCGTTCTCTAGGCCTGCTTATGAGTACGCTGACCCGCGCGGGTCCTGGATGCTGCAGAGATATTTGTCTCTGAGCGCTTCAGCCAATTTGGTTGTGTGTCCGTCATAGGGGTGTATTGCCCTCTGGAGATGTTTTTAGGTTTCTGCACGTGTTTGGTTGGGGTCGATTAGGGCGCGAAAGAGGCGCCATGTACTGCGGTTTCACATCTGCTTAGCAGCAGTGTTGCAGCGATCAACCCAATTGGAGTCAGCGAGCTGGGCTGCGTACTTGACTGCTTCCTGGGTTAGCTCTACAATCCGTATTTTTAAGTTGACGGTTGTGCTTCTGCCGGCGCCATCGGCGATTAAGGCTGTGCAAGGTTTCCTAGAGGTGCAGGACGTGGTTATACACCACCGGCGTTGCCTCTGAGAGCTGAACTTTCTGTTCAGTCTTACGAAGCGCCGTCACCAAGTTCTGAAGTTCTGTGACCAGAGGGCGTAACTCTGTTGAGCAATAGAGGTCAAATTGGTGTACGCCTTTTAGAATTTTGTCCCGTCCGGGAGCGTGGCTTGTTGGTGTGGGCGAGTGAGGGGTTTCATACGTTTTGTAGTAAGTAGTATGCAGTGGTCGCTACCGAGGGTCTCCTCGGTGTTGAGCCAATCTGTATATCGAATGTCTTTGGTAAGTGTGAGATCGGGGCATGTGTCCCGGGTCACAGAGTTACCATACGAGTAGGGTGTGCTGGATCCGTGTGAAGAGTAAGACACAAAGTGGGGATAAGCTCCGCCAGCTTTCTACCACGTTTCTCTTCCTTGCGGTACCGCCAAAGAGGTCTAGGAGAGTTAGGAAGTCTAGAAGAGAGTCTAGGAAGTCGCCTACGACAAGGGGCTCCTTGTTTGCAACCCTGAGTGCTTTGCTGAAAATGTCGGCGTAAGTAACATTAGGCAATTTGGGTGAACTGTAGATGTCTAGTATGTGTAGTGACGGGTCCTGTTTCCTAAGGAGGAGTAGTGTCACCATAGCATACGAGTAGACCGTGTTGCAGTACAGGTCGACCGGGGTAGCCGTAAAATTTTGAAACACGCAGGTTGCGGTTTGCGCGTCCCGCTGATAAACCTTAAAATTGGTTAGTGTGGCGTCGTCTCCCGGCTCCTGGAGGGCCACCACAGCAGGCATGTCAGTGAGGGTTGTAAGGTGGAGGGGTAGGGCTGCCCGTTTTGTAGGGACTTTGAACTAGAGCACTGCACGGGCTCGGGCTTACCCGAAAGCCCGGGGCCGGCCCGGCCCGTGGGCCGGGCCGGGCTGGGTAGAGCAGTTTTTTCACGGGCTCGGGCCGGGCTCGGGCACGGCGTGTGCTTTTTGACCCGGGCCCGGGCCGGGCTCGGGTTTTTTGACGCGGGCCCGGACCGGGCTCGGGCTTTCTGCGAGTTATTCTCGGGCTTCTCAACTCTGAAAAACATGTATGTTTCGGTCTCGGGCCGGGTTCGGGACGGTTTCGAGCCGGGCTCGGGCCGGGCTCGGGCTTAAGGTAAAGGGGTGGCGGGCCGGGCCGGGCGGGTAACGTAGATTATTTCCGGGCCCGGGCCGGGCCCGGGTCTCGCCATAAAAGTTTTGATCGGGCTCGGGCGGGCCGCCCAATGTAAAAACGGGCCCGGGCCCGGGCTGCAAAAATCGGTCCGTGCAGTGCTCTACTTTGAAACCCCTGCAGTTCCACTGTAGGACTGTAATTTTTGCCGGATTGTTGCGCGAGTTACGGGTTTGCCTATCATCGCCCGCCATTTTGCTCACTCAGGTTAGGTAACCCATTCGGGAGGATAAGGGAGCCGGCGGGTTCCAGGTTTCCGGCGTTTTCTACCAGAGGTGTGATTTGACCCTCATAGATCTCCTCCGACTGGGAGTGAAGTCTGGGAACATTATTGTGAGTATCAGCGGTAGAGACCCGCTTAATGATAGGGGACTTACGGGACCTGCTAGCCGAGTTAGGCATTTGGGCAGCTATCATGCCCGGAATGCGCTCGAGGGCGGCTTGTAAGGCTGCAGAGAAACGATCCTCAATAGCATTGTCAGCAGCTGGCTCGTAGGCGCACTTCGGGTCGCGCTCGTGCTCGGCACGCGCTCGTGCCACTGCTCCCACTGCTCGTCGCCATCATCTTCTGCCACAGCTGGCGCCGTTGCCGCTCAGCTGCCGCCCGCGCCGCGCTCTGCGGGCGCTCAGGGGAAAAGCGGCAATGGCACCATAGGTGCCAGAAGACGACGACGACGAGCATGGGAGCAGTGGCACGAACGCGTGCCGAGCACGAGCACGAGCGCGACGCGAGAGGCGCCAACGAGCCAGCTGCTGAAGAAGACTACGACGCTCGAGCTATTGCTGATGATGATAGCGTGCACACCGTGTACACATATGGTAAGTGCGCCTATGGTATGGTATGGTAAAGCTTTAATGAGATAGGGATGGCTCATCAGCCTATTAAGGGTAACGGAGTTAGGAAATTGGGAGATGAGGACATGGCCAGCCACCGAGGAATGCTTCGCCGTATGGCTTCACCATGTAGAGACAGTAGCGCACCAAGGATTTCTGCCGGGGGGGGGGGTAAATTGTTGTGGGGAGGGGGAAGCAAGCACTTCGCATAATATGCAATTTTCTTACTTTAGCCAGAGGAATTCAACAGCAAATCAAATGCCTAATAATTATAATGATGACACTAAGGATGATGATGTCTATTTCGTCAGGGTTTTACTCAAAGTAAATTAAGAGTGAATGGATAAATACAAGACAGTGATAGAGTGTTTTTGTTAATCAGGAAAAATTGGACCTCGAGCCACCTCCTGAATTGAAATGACAATGTGCACAGAACGCTGAAGGCACACGTGGGACTGGTGGGGCATGGGCGCGTGGGGTGGGGGGGGGGCTAACTCGGCCTCAGGGGGAGGGTTACAACACCCGAACCGTTGGTGCGCCACTGTGCGGAGAATTCCTGATTCTGCAGCAAAGGCGAACAGCACTCGCAGGACACTGTCAGCCTCCGTCGAGGGACGGATCCACTTCTCGAAGCTGGCCACTTGCCCCCGGTGCTTTCGTCGGAGGGCGGCATACTTTGCGCACTCCCACAGCAAGTGCCTGATGGTTGTCACAGCATCCGTTTTATACGCTGGACAACTTGTCTGTATAGGTGGTAGCTCCTCCGTAGTGTTGCCCGGAAGGCGTCTTCTTTCCTTGTGTGCACGCCAGCGTGCAAGTACATCCGGCGTCAGTGCAGTACCGGTGCGGGCCTTGTGCACGAGTACTTGACACGCACGCGACAAGCCAGCAGGCAGTGGATCTTCGTTCGGCGTATGTTGTTGCAGGCGTTCACGGAGCTGTTGTCGCCGCTATCGTTTTTCTAGGAAGGATGTATCTTCATTTCCGTCATTTTGCAGGGGCACAAAAGTCGCTACGTCGCTGCGGCGGTTTAAGGTTAGTATCACGCTCGCAGCGGCGTGAGCCGCTTGCGGTTCCTAGGTCGGTGATTACGACGCATGGTGCGCCGTGCCGCAACACAACATTCTCAATGAAAAAGCGCGCCACCTCAGCTGCTGTGCCTCTCTGGATGGCCTTTGTTTCAGCCTAACGTGTCAGATAGTCGGTTGCGACGAGAACAACAACAACAAAAAATTGCTGCAGTAGAAGTAGGAAGTAGGCCCAAAATATCCATTCCGATTTGATAAAATGATGTTCGAGGAACCTCAACAGGTTGTAGGAGGCCGGCTGGTTTCGTCGGAGGCGACTTGCGCCCCTGGCAGTCGAGACAAGTGCGAACGTCATGTTTCACGGCGGTGGTCAGTCTCGGCCAGTAGTAGATTTGCCGCACTCTGCCCAATGTTCGCGTGTAGCCTAAGTGACCAGAAGTCACCTCGTTGTGACAGACTTGAAGTACTTCCGAACGAAGAGCTGCATGAATGACGAGCAGACAGGGGGACCTGGTCGAAGAAAAGTTTCTTTTGTAGAGAGCTTTGGCCCGTAAACAAAACGATGACAATCCTCTTGCGAAAACTCTAGGTGCTTTCGCAGACCTTCCCGCAACTCAGGGTCGTCCCGTTGTTGTTGACTGATGGCGGATGATTCCAGAACACAAAGAAATGCTGTTTCATCTTCTTCGAGTGAACAAGCCGACTCTATCGGTGATCCGGACAGGCAGTCAGCTTCCGTTATGTCACTTCCCCGACTTGTAGTTTACTGTCATGTCAAACTCCTGCAGCATTAGGCTCCAACGCGCCCATCGTCCAGAAGGATCTTTAAGGTTCGTCAACCAACACAGTGAGTGGTGGTCGCTGAGATCTTTGAAAGGGCGGCCGTACAAATATGCGCGAAATTTCATAAACGCCATACCACGGCTAGGCATTCTTTCTCAGTTGTAGAATAATTTGCCTCTGCGCAAATTATTCTACAGTCTACGCAAGCAGAGTGTTCTGCTTGCGTAGATAATCACTGTTTCCATGTCCTCCTGCCGCTGCAGACGAACAGCTCCCAAGCCAACATTGCTGGCATCAGTGTGCAGCAATGTAGGAGCGGTCTCATCAAAGTGGGCAAGCACTGGACGTGTCTGGAGACGTTGCCACAAGACGTTAAGTGCGCCTTGCTCTTCGTCGCCCCATACAAAAGCAGTGTCATCCCTCGTGAGGCTTGTTAACGGCGACGCAATGCAAGAAAAGTCTACAATAAACCGCCGGTAATAGGCGCAGAGGCCGAGGAAGCGCCTGACAGCCTTTTTATCGGATGGTACGGGAAACTGTGTGACGGGTCAATTTATTCAGGATCCGGGTGGACATCGGCATGGCTAACGACGTGGCCAAGAAACTGTAGTTCTGCAAAGCCAAAGTGGCACTTTTCCGGCTTCAGGGTGAGGCCGACGGGTCGTATGGACTGCAGAACCGCTCCAAGCCGTTCGAGATGTTCTTCAAACGTTGCAGAGAACACGATGACGTCGTCGAGGTACAGTGAACAGGTTTTCCACTTCAAACCCGAAAGTACAGTATCCATGAGGCGTTGGAACGTAGCAGGGGCAGAGCACAAGCTGAAAGGCAAAACCTTAATTTCGTATAGGCCGTCTGGCGTCACAAACGCAGTTTTTTCATGGTCTCTCGGGTCTACCTCAATTTGAAAATATCCACTTTTTAAGTAGATTGAAGAGAAGTAACGTGGGTGTCGAAGCCTGTCGAGGGAATCGTCGATACGGGGAAGCGGGTACACGTCTTTCTTCGTCACCTGATTTAGTTTTCGGTAGTCCACACAGAAACGCAAGCTGCCGTATTTTATTGCGATAGCAATTATATGGACACTTCAACCGGATTTCTGCCGTCGGCGTCGCCGTCGCCGTGAGGTTCCGTATAGATAAAATCTTCGCCGCGCGCCGTATGCCCGAGCGGAAGCGTGCGGGGAGACGCGCTATCACGGAGAGCGAACGCACTCAATCTCCCATAGGCAAGCAAGGAAGCGAGAAGCCAGCGCTGTAGGGAGCGGGGGGGGGGGGGGGGGGGCGCACTTCTACTCTGTGAACAACCGCGCGCCCGCACCGTCTCTTATCTCCCCACGGCTCTGACCTTTATATGCGCTGTGCATTCGCCGCTCAGCTTCCGTTGAAGCGATAGGCCGCACGTGCCTCGCCCGCTGCGGCGTATGCGCTTGCTGCCAGCGTTTTGATAGTCGTTGGCTGCAGTCATTCAGTGTGATCTATTCATGTTTGTTTGTGCGCGCTCACACCACGCTTGTTCATTCAGTTAGTAATAGTCGGGCCACATTTTCCAACGCACGCTACACATGCAATGCTGCCCAGATCGGCAGTGCAGCGCTACAGGTGTGTCCCTTCGCACGCGCTGCCCACGGGAAGCGCTTCTCATCAACACCACCATTTCACACGCGCCTTCTCGTGGTCATCGAGTCTCCCTTCATGTCGGTCTACTTACGCCGCAGCACACCTGCTTACTTAATCAGCTCATGTTTACTACAATTCATATTGATACCAAAGCCGCTCACCTTACTTCGTATGACATTGCTGTGTTGCTATCGCATTCATGGCTTCGCCCTTAGGGCGAAACTGAGACATTTTTTTTCTTGACTAGAACTACAGGGGATGCCCAGGGACTCGTTGATGGTTGGACCACGTCGTCTTCAAGCATTTTTGTCACCTTTTGTTTTATGACTTCACGTTCTCTGGGAGCCACATGATAAGGATTTTGGTGAATTGGTCTTGCCGTATCCTCTGTAATTATTCGGTGCTTTGTTAGAGACGTCCGACCGACTCTTGACGTCGACGCAAAGCAGTCGCTGAACTTGGCCAATAGCGTAAGAAGCCGTTCGCGTTCGTGCTGCGGCAAAACAGTGCTGACGTCAAGTGCAGGAGCTGGGTCTTGTGTAGGCCCTTCTTGAGCAGTGAACAGCAGCGGCGAATATCTGCAACACCGTCAAAATAAGCCACAACCGTGCTTTTTGGAAGGTGCCGTCGCTCTGTGATAAAATTTGTTAGCAATAGATTCGTGCGCCCGTCGATGACATTTACAAGTACTCGTGCGACTGAGATACCGTGAGTAAACAACATCTTCATATCGTCTTGCTGCTTCATACGGCTCATTTCAGTGACCCTCAAAGTTGCATGGATAAATTCATGCGGGGTCAGAATGTTGTCCGTCTACTTAAATAATCAGCCTCGATTGTTTCTGCGCAATAATTTTCTCACACTTTCGTCGAACGTATGAAGGTATGAAGGTAGTTCATGGCACATCACTTTGGCTAAAAAATTCAGTGAGCGCCTGGACATACAGTGGATGGTGTCGCATCGTATATTTTCTCCCGGTTAGCTTGAATTTCCTTGCGCATTTTTACTCGCCAGAAGTACTGCGTGGCAGGCCTGCAGTTGCAAGAAAAGTTAGCAAAAAAAAAAAAAGGTACTGTTCGCGAACTAATAACCGCACACCAAACCCGATCGCGATCAAAATCCAAATCGCGATGAAAATGAGAAATTACTCAGGTGGCTGCAATTGCGAACAAGGTTACAAGGCAGTATTTTTTAACTTGACCCACGCGGGTACTCCGCGATAACCGATGAAAATCCACGCATGCTAACGCCCATTTTCTGTTTCCGCACAAGTAAAGTGATATTGATTGATTGATAGATAATACAGAGATATATAATTGGATCGTTGGGTTACTCGCAAAGCAACCTTGGGCTATGAGAACGCCAGTAAGTGATATTGATTGATTGATAGATAGATACAGAGATATAATAATTGATCGATTGATTCGTTGGGTTTACGTCGCAAAGCAACCTTGGGCTATGAGAAGCGCCATAACGGAGGGCTTCATTTTTTTACCACGTGGAACCCTGTAGTTGACGTGCACCTTAATCTAGGTACGCCAGCGTTTTCTTCACGTGTTCAGCATCGAAATGTGGCCGCTGCGGCTGCGAGGAGAAAGACAGGACACATGCCTGGGTGACCTGGACGCAAGTCCGCACTACGGACTCCGCAGCGCTCTTGGATGCTGCTAGGACTTGCTGCTGCTGCCTGCGCTGGTAGTCGAGTCGCAGCGCGCCCACAAGCACGTGCAGGCAGATGTAGTAGGCCACCTGAGGAAAAAGCCGCATCGTATTCGAATGAGAGGACTTCGCAAAGGTACAACCTACTAAAATCAACAACCACCCCGAGACTGGCCATTCTGGGGCAGCAAAGGCAATACCAGAGACATAATTAAGCGCCTTAACTGCAGTTTAAGAAAACGGAAACGAGTGAGAGTGAGCGAGATATGAGGAATCCTTTGTGGTCAAACTGGTCTAAATTATTTTTCAATTTTATCGCGCTGCAGAACCATTACTCTTATGAAAATTGGGATCCTAAATGGCACTAAAAAAATTGTTTACTTCGATTAGGTAGTGCCATGTGTTGTGGTTCTTATGTCTGTGGATTCCTGTCTTTTTGGCGCTATTTAGGATCCCAGTATGGCTGTCCAAATAGCCCGAATTACCGTCTTAGTCAGCATGATGAGTAGTTGTTGCTCCTTGTGTGGTAGTGCTCGAGTTTTGGGGCTTTCTGGCGTCAATGGTTACGTTCCTGGCGAAATGTAATGCATATGCGTCAGGAAATTACGTTCGTTTCAATGTTCTTTTCTTTAGTGTATAAAACAATGCCGACAGTTTACGCGCGCGAAGCGAAACATAGATTGCGACAGCAAATTACTATAAGCTTTATTGTTACGTGTAACGGCTGCCCAAGGCTATTTACACTTTATTACAGGGGAAGATAACGGAGGCCAAAATGTCGACCGCTATATCAAGCGGGAACCCGTCGTCTCCTTCGCCTCAGTGTCGCCACATTGTGGCCGGCGTGCTGTTCCGCTCTCAGCAGAAGTAAGGAGTAGTTTCAACGCCGCCGCATAAGCGTTGTCAAACATCCGTTACTACCTTAAATTAACAAGCATGTGTGTCACGCACGCACAGGTAAACATGAACAATCTACTCGCGATACCAAACCGCTGGTCGTGAGGAAGCCGCGACAGGTCTCGATTCTTCAACAGTTAAGCTTTCCTTGTCATGACAAACGCGAACCAAGCGGCGAGAACACAGCGCACACGAAGTCACCAGCCCTCGATGCGCCTAGATTCCGTGACCAACGCAGATGGCTCGCAAGATTCGGCTTGCTTCCTCCCGCCTTCCTCCCTCACGCGCGCGAGATCAGGCCACGATCCTTCTCGGTTCACACTTGCACGCTTCTGCTCGCACCCACAGCATACGGCGCCCGGCAGCGGTGTTATCACGCTTGGACTTTACTTGGACCATCCCGAAGACGCCAAGAACAACGGTGGAAATGCGCCTGTAATGTCTATAAAATTGCGCAATAAAATGAATGTTCCGGCTGAGTGACTAAACGCTGCCGTTTGTCCTCATGTTAATGTTTTCCATCCGAGGACGAGGCACTTATTTCGTAAAACCTGCGTCGTAGCACGCTCATCCTTGCAGTTAATTCCGATGAAAACAGGCATGACAACGGTGGCACAATGCATAATAGCAAGAAGGCGACAACAGCGCATACCGGAGTGTCGAGCTCAACTGCTTGTGGCAGTAAAGTGTTTGATGTGCAGCTGAGCTGCGGAAGTAAAATGGCCGACGTGTGCGCCCTCACCTCGTGAAGGCCTTCGAATCCGCCAAAGAGGAAACGGATGGCGTCCCGCAAGTCGTCGTAGGAGTCGACGCTGACGTAGTCCTGGTATCCGAGCCGATCGTGCGGTGACAGGTGCTCGTTCAGTAGCCGGATCCAGCCGTGCGTGCTCAGGCGATCACTCAGGGAGCCGAGCACGGCCACCGGGAAGAGCAGCTCGGTGCCGCCTTTCGAGAGCAGAGAGCCCAGCCGCCGGTCCAGCTCGAGCACGTCCTCCAGCCGCGGGCTGGCGCCAGCACTTTCCCTTGACGTCAGCAGGCGTGATGCCTCGGGGTACAGCTGCGCCAGGTAGCGCTCGGTGGCGGTCGTGTGGTTCGCTTCGCCTAGTTTTTGCGCCAGTGTACTGCCCTGCGTTGAGCCGCGTATGTTCACAGAGACACTGAAATTACTGACCTAAGATTGACTTCATCCGTTCATCCTATTAACGGGAAAATTTTAGCAGATGTTTTCTTTTTTCGTCAGAACTTCGCGGTCATTCATTGGAGTCGGTCACGTCAGCAGAAAAACTTGAAATTTTAGGGATAAGTTTTCATTTCTTAAGATTTTCTTTATTGCATTAGCATTAGAAGTGTGACAGGGTAAAAAAAAAAAACTGCATGTCTGGAGACCTGCTCACGTAGTAGAGGTGGATATATATGCACACATATGCGCAGGTCGTACGTTCGGCTCCCACCGGCGGCAAATTATTTTTTCGCCCCATTTCATTTCTCTTATTTTCATTATTTCCTATATGTAAATTTCAACGACAGCTAATTTCCCCGATGCTTTCCTTGGCTTCTTGTCCATTGGCTTTATGGTCAAGATTAACAAAAATCGAGCCCCTCAGTTTATATATATATATATATATATATGTGTGTGTGTGTGTGTGTGTGTGTGTGTGTGTGTCGAGTGAGCTCCTGAACACTGTGCGATGTGGTGGACGCGACTGAAATCACAAATCCGAAACCTCAGAGTGGTGCGATGTAATGCCAAGGCATTTATCTCGCCTTTACCACTAAAGCGACCCCCAATGCTTCTTTTTGCGGCTGTTGATAATAGCTCTTTCTGCAAAAGCTTGTCCTGTGTCGTCGAGTGTTCTGCGTTGATTCATACACCATGGTAGAACGGCAGCATAGGGGCGATTCCCAAACGATTGTCGAAGACCGTCTAGAAGTACGTGTGGATCTCAAAACTTTCCAGGAACAGCGTAGGGCTTGTGTGCGTAATAGCGACATCCATAAAGTGTGCGCGGTAAATCCCAAAAGCCTGTAGGCCACCGATTGGCAATCAACTTTGGCATAGCGGTCTTGCCCTGCTACAGCCAGAAAGTAATCTTCTCAAAGTATACAACGGAGTTATGCAAATTGAGCTTGCGCTGGATTTTGCATAGCAAGGTCTGTTGAGATTTTTGTCGTAAGAATAATTTTTTTGCCCAATTAGGTAATAAATAAGTATGCTCAGCGCTGTGTCATCACAAGGAAAGCTTAACTGTTGAAGAATCGAGAGATGGGCGTGTTTGTACATTTGAGTTCAGCTCGGTGGCTCCATATCTAAATACATGGCTATGGAGAAATCGTCTTTCTTGTTAACCACTGCGCCGAATTCGATGAGGTTTGTTTCGATTAAAATAAAGCGTACAAACTAGTGAACTGTACAAACTGTATTAAGCAAATTTCGCAATGAGATTGTAAAATTTATAATAAAGTTTGCTGAAAACTCCAAAATTAAGGAAATACGAAACTATCAAGCTTACACCTCTGTCTCGCAGTAATGAAAATCGATATCACAATTGCCAAGTGACCTAATAATATATCTAAAGCGGACAAATAGGGATGTATTATTCACCCATCTGAGGCACAGAACTAATTTGTGAGTAGGATGTTTGCCGAGCCTTCGTAAACATTTTAACTAATTCACATACGCAGCAGAATAATAATAAATTTTGCCCATTTGAGATCATCTAACAGATGTAGTTAATAGAATTGCGATATTTCTTTTCGTGCAAAGTTACGGACATGTAAATATTGGTCTTCCATTTTCTTTTCTTTACCAATTTTCGACAATTTCATTTCCTTGAAACCTGCCAACTTAAGGCAAAATTTGTAAACTACCTGAGGTGGTAAATCAAAATATTGTTTTCAATAGTTACTAGAATTTAACTATTGCTTTCAAATGCACCATATTTCATTAATATCAGTCCAGTGGCTGTTTCACAAAAGCATTTCCTCGTTTTTCATGTATGCGAATAAGGAAACTGCAGTTCACGAAAGCTACAGCTTCCTCTTAAGAGACGAAGGACAGGGGAAGACAAAAACCATTTTATGCTTGCGCTGTTGCTTATCCCTTGTGCGCTGCAATTTTGTTCCCAGGCAGCGTTAAGTGTGTATTGTGAGTTCGAGTGCATTGAAACGGCTGTATATGACTGTGTTGTCCTTGCCTGAACGCTTTGCCTTCATGGCTTAAATGCATATCCCACCTGCGATGATCCTCTAATTTCGAGGTCTAAAGTAACTTCGAGGTCTAAGATCGCAATCATTTTCAAACCTTTCTAGCACCGAATGCGTTTTCCGTATATTTCGTGCAACTGAACCACTGTGCATGGGACGCCTGTAGCACAATGGTTAGATTAACAAAACCAAGTCAAAGCATGTTATCGTGAGCTCGCAGTGGGTTCCGTGGTTTCGTCAGGACAACATGCACGTTCATGCGCGCATAGAGCATTAATGTGTTAGTGTATAGTGGCTGCAATTTATATACACCCACCGCTGCTGTCCGACGTTGCATGGGAAATGCCAGCTGCAGAGAGGAAACCCAGTAAGGATAATAACAGTACGCTATGCTGTAACTATCAATTAGTGTATGAAGCCAGAAATTGGTGAATGCCATTAGTGTTCCTATTGACATACGTATTAACAGGTTGTTCTTGTGTGAGTTCAGAGAAGTTACCTCACAGATTTTTTTTGTTTCTATTTTTTTAAATGGCGCTTGCGCGCACAACAAGCGTTATGTTGTACGTGGGACTGCGGAACCTTTCTGTCGATATTATTCGAATAGTTTGGTTCCGGAATATCACCGAACTTGTTTTTGCTTCATTATATATATTATAAACTGCATAGACATAATTGATTTTAATCCAGCCACTATATTCACGTGTGGGCACAATTTTTGGTTTGAAGCCATGACCAAAGAAAAACGTAGCCACAGCCAACTCTCTTTAACACCATCATTCCTGCAAGAAACGATTGAGTTAATTGGCCCTGACGAGATGCAGGATCAGAAGGGGAGGCACGATGGAAATCGTGCGGTGAATATATATTTGAGTAAAGCCTCTGCACTTGCGCACTCAAATTATATTTCGCTCATCAGTAACTACGCTATTTGTTATTATAATGGACCAGAATTGAAGCGGTGAACGGATATAGGTGTTTTATAAGCCTTCGGATCAGAGGGCCCGCATACGTTCTTGAACTTGCACTCAGGTGTACGTCCATGTGCCTCAAATAAACGTTTGTCATGCGTGTATCGAAGGCCTCCTTGCTTTCTCTTGCTGAAGCATTTGCAGGGGAAAGTGGTTACTACTCTCTAACGCGCCCAGGAATGTTGCATTCTTTAGAGTAACCTTTAGACAGGCTCAGGTTGAAATGGGGCCAAAAAAGAAATGTTTGCAGTCCCAAATTCGACAGAGACAAAATTTCTTTCGAAGAAAAAGTAGAAAATCGGATAAAAAAGTACGAATGTAATTATGTTTAGTCTAAAGAACACGACAATGAATAACAGGAAATAGGAGAGAGACAAGGACAGAAAGCTGAATGTTCTTTGCAAACCTCTCTTTATTGCTGCTCACATTGGGTCTCGGTACTATCGGTATATTAGGGCTCGCATTTCTCCCTCTTTCAGAAAGCGCTAGACGCACGCCCCTTTATCGTAACCGATGGAATATCGATAGTTTCAGTGCTTAGTGATAGTGCGCGAGCGTATGAATGTTTTTTTTTTTTCGTGCAGTGCCTTGAAGACGCGCAGCTACGTTGCCCCGTGGGAGACAGAGTGCACGATGTCGAGACTGCAACCCCACGTGCACGCCCAGAGTCAGCGACAAGGTGATGGCGGCCCTCAGCTGCGACGTCGGGTCCGGCGCCCTGAGCAGAACCTGGAGGGCGGTGATGTCGACCTTCAACGATTCAAGCATGGCTGCCAGCGACACGTTCGGGGACAACAGGAAGCGATGGCAGAACCTGCAGTCGATTATGATATTGATGCGCAGTTCTGGGGATATGAAGTAGCCAAAAGTTTTTTCTTCTGCGAGAGCGATCACGAAGATTAAGGAAACACTTAATTGCATGCACACAGGAAGTACGAGAATATTTGAAAGAAAATATACAACAGTACAATAATAGTACAATACAGTATGGACGGTCTCAACAGAACAAATGGGCACTGAGGGGCACGATGATTCACATCTATCACATCTAACATAAACTAGTTAGATGTGAATAGTAAAACGCGGGAATTTAGGCCTCTTCTGAATATCTATTCATGTTAAAATACTAAAGTAACGCCAACAAGGGTCACTGACACATTGAAATCCGTTAATAACGAACTCAGAACTACGGGTCATAGACTCCGGTACAATTCTAAGTGGAATCAGCGATAACTTGTCCATATTTATTTCTACAAGTGAAAACTTGAACCTATGTATGTGCCCCCCAAAACCGCTTTTTTATATACCTACTATTCCTCAAACACTGTCATTCTGCAGAGCGTAGTTACTGCATATTAACCTGGGTATTGTGTTAGAAGACTGTAACCCTGACTGCATTTTATTTATGATTATAGTGATATTTGTATACAATACCTATAGCGCCGTCTAGGGCATTATTGTAGGGTATACATTTTATACATCAAGATATTTCTTGATGTATTTTTCGGAGGCCTATTTTTCTTCCTGTCCTTTAAAGACAGTTATACGCTCAGAGAAATTCCGATAACCATGGAGGACAAGGGAATTGTTCGATCAAATTAAAAAAAAAACGTGACCAATTGATTAAAGCATTCATAAAAACTAAAATGCCGGAGGCCCTTAAAGCGGTTAAGGAATTTAGAAACTGTTAGAAGGCGACTATGAAGGGCACGAACGAATATCTATTCAAGGAATGCAATACGTCTGTAGGACGCACTGCTTAAGTTTGGAATACTTTTAACTCAGTGCTATATTGCCAGAACAAGCGATACGAATTTTGCAAGATGGCGGCAGAATTAACAGATTGACTTGGCAAACAGATTCAGTGATTTCTTGCTGTCAATATGCAAAAACTTGGAAGACGCTTAAGCTTCGCCTTTAAGAGGAGAACGCGATAGCGTTATCAGGACCCGTTCGCATCGCATCGTTCGCATACGGAACGTAGACTTCATTCACTGTAACACTGAACATGGGAAAGCCAGCTTACATAGACCAAGCTACACCGATTCCCTTAAAGTCGGCTTCACTTTTAAACTGAAATGCATTGCTGGAAAGACTGTTTTTCCAGGGGCAATATTAGTGGTCTTAAATTAAAATATGAAGGCTCGTGCACCTTTTTTATTACTTTATTCGTTGTTAGCTATTGCCCCGACGCGCGCAGGTCTGGCAGAAATGTCTGAGTTTCCGCGTAGCAGAATTAGCTTTTCTCGTACATTCAAATTACAATCCTGATGCCGATTGGTAAACAATCCGATGGCGAATCCGACGCTGAAGGGTAAAGTCGCACTTTCCCATTTTTCTGACTGGATTTCACTGAGAAATTCAATCTTTATTCACCAAAACCTTGCACCACGTGGAGGGCCTGCGCGGTCAATGTGGTTGGATGATTTTCTCCGCCATCCGCGATCACACGCCGGTTGCCGACTCCGGATTTTCTGCGACACGGGGCCCTAAACGCTATCGCGTTAAAATATACATCGAGATTTTAACCATATGAATTCTGGCATTGAACACACATTATTTCTTACCCTGGTGTCCGGGAATGAAGTTATCTACTCTTTATGCCATTAAGCAACAGAAATCGAAATACAACCAGTGAAACATGCCATCGAGACTCTGGCACCGTTTCTAGCTATAATATTAAATGCGGAGCATTTCTTGGCGAACATTTGCTATTTTGACAGTATCTATCTATCTATCTATCTATCTATCTATCTATCTATCTATCTATCTATCTATCTATCTATCTATCTATCTATCTATCTATCTATCTATCTATCTATCTATCTATCTATCTATCTATCTATCTATCTATCTATCTATCTATCTAGCCGCCTACGTCTTCGTGCTCTCATAGTCGTTTCGTTAACTTGGAATGTACCAAAATTGGCATACCATGACAGGAGTGTATGACGAACATAAATGATAGGTCATGACATAAATGTGATGACATGCGTGTCATGTAGGTCATGACAATAACCCAGCGAAAAAGAATAACACTAGAAAGCCACTGAAATGGGTTCTGATGTGGGTACTAAGTGAAGGCAACACTAAAAGATGATCGTAGAAGTCATAGTCATGACCATGACTGAGCAAAAATGATAATGACTCAGCAAAAACAGATTCACACTAAAACACTGAAATGGCTTCGGACGTGGGTACTAACTGAAGGAAACACTAAGGATGGTGGTAGAAGTCATAGTCATGAGCAAAACTCAGCAAAAACGCCAATGACTCAGCGAAAAAAACGATTAACACTCAAAAGCCACTGAAATGGGTTCTGACGTGGGTACTATGTGAAGGCAACACAAAAAGATGATGGTAGAAGTCATAGACTGAGCAAAATGACAATGACTCACCGAAAAAATATTAACACTGAAAAACCACTGGAATGGGTTGGGACGTGGACGCGAAGTGAAGGAAAATTAAAGGATGATGGTAGAAGTCATAATCATGAGCATGACTCAGCAAACATGACAATGACTCAGCGAAAAAAAGATTAATACTCAAAAACCACTAAAATTGCTTTCGGACGCTGGCAACTAAGTGAAGGGAACAATAAAGGATTGTGGTAGAAGTCATAGTCATGCACCATGACTCAGCAAAAATGAGAATGACTCAGGAAAACAAGATTAACACTCAAAAACCAATGGCATGAGTTCGGATGTGGTACTAAGTGAAGGAAAAGGCTAAAGGTTGATGGTCGAATCATAGTCAGGAGCATGACTCTGGCTTTCGCCTTAAGATCTCTTCGGTGTAGCTGAAGGGACTCCTGAGGGCTCACGACAGTAAATGTCATAAAAAAGCCGCCTACGTCTTGGTGCTCTCATGGTCGTTTCGTTAAATTGGTAGGCTTCCCGCACACTGCTTTGCATAACATCGATTCCACAGGGACGTGGGATCTGCCGGCCTTTTTTTTTCAACCAAAGTTTGTCATTAGGAGTTTTTCCATGTCACATGCAGACCACCAAAGTGACTGCAGTATTTAAAATGAGAAAAAATGAAATGAGAAAACTAGAAGCCGATGTACATATTACTAGTCTTTTCTAAATGTTTTGAAAAAAAAATCTTACAGCGTCTGTCATCTTTCGTAGATCGCAATAATCTTGTACATTCTGTCCAATACGGCTTCCGAAAAAAGAAATCCACACAGCTTGCCCTCCTGCTCAAAAGGTGTTTATATTGTAGAAATTCGAATGTCAGGAAAGGGTATTCGGCTTACTTTTAGGCTTGTCCAAGGCGTTTGACCTTGCTAATCATAGCGTTTTGCTTAGAGTTGGAATTTTATGGTATTAGAGGCCGTAGCTCACTCTGTAATTTCCTCCTATTTACTCTTAAGATAGAACTCGGTCTGTAATGGTTGCAGGAGAAAGATGAGATGGCAAACCGGTTAAATGTGGTTTTCCCGAGGCAGGTTTTCTGGCACCATTTTTATTTTTGCTATATAATAATATTATCCCCACCATTAATAATGCAGCTGAATTGATAATATACGCAGATGACACCAGCTTATTTTCTGCAAGAAATTCAGGTACAGACTTAGTAAATAGAGGTAACGAAGCGCTATCTAAAAGAAATGACTGGGCTACTCAAAACTACTTAAAGTTGCACATTATTAACACTAAGACGTTCTTATTTCTACCACGAAAGAAGCTTCTTCAGCTTGCTCCAATTAAGGTAAATGACATCGAAATACAGCTTGTACCATCAATGAAACCCCTAGGTATCTACTTTGGTCAACACGTGAAATGGGATGATCACATTGTTACGGCGCAATCAAGAGTAACGATAGTCCGAAGAAGACGATTTGACGTGTAGACATAGAATGGGTCTCGCCAGCCATCTTGTTTATGTATCGTTACCTCTCTTGTATGCCAGGTGTTCAAAATTAAATTTTACGGAATTTTGAAAAATCACCTGTGGCAGGTAGCATAATTCTCATCGTTGAGCTTGGTTATTCGAAGAAGCGGACATTAGTAGCACGAGAAATAGAAACACATATTCAACTAATTAACAAAAAATGACTATTGAACTTCTCAGGTAATTACCGTACGACACATATTGCAATTCACGAATTGTAGCCGGTGCGTTTGCAAGACGCATCCACTTAAAATGAATTTCCAGGATGACACCAGTTTCGAGATATCATTCCCCAAAGTGTGGGACGAAAAACATGGGCGTTCAAGTTACTTTTGTGCTTCAATATATAAAACAGTATTTTGGTAACAAAAAAGTTAGTGGAACAACACTGCATTTTTACGGCTAGTTTGATGGCGCATATCTTCAAACTGGTGTCATTCTGGAAATTCATTCCAAGTGGATAGGCCTGACAAGCTCATCGGCTACAATTCGTAAATTGCAATATGTGTCGTAAAGTAACATAAAAGTTATTTGTGAATTTTCGTTAATTAGTTGATAATGTGTTTCGGTTTATCGTGCTACTAATGTCCGCCTCATCGAATAGCCCAGCTCAATGATAGAAATTATGCTACCTGCCACAGGCGATTTCTAAAAATTCCGTAAAACTTAATGACACCTTGTATTTTGTAAATACACCTGTATATGTGACTTCCGCAACGTAACAAACTGCTGAGAGGTGCTGGGTACCCACGAGAAACAACAACGGAGCTCCGCAGCGGTCGTCACCTCGGACAGGACAACATGATGGACGAAGCTGGACCCGAGATGGTGCGGCCCGCATTAACGCCTACAACCCACACGGTTGTCCTCGCTCAGCCGTGGTATATCCAGGAACGTTCTGCGGCACCGACTACCTTGACGTGGAAGACTGGATCGCCACGTATGAGCGTGCAAGTGCCCACAACAAATGGGATTCGATGATTATGTTGGCTAACTTGGTCTTCTATCTACAAGGCACGGTGAAGGTGGGGTATGATAACCACCACCATGAGGAAGAGCTTAACGACTGGGACACGTGCAAACAGAATCTGAGGGACTTGTGCGGCCGTCCCGCCGGTTGGAAGAGCGCCACTAAGAAAGAACTAGCAACCCGCGTCCAAACGTCCACATAATCATACGTCTCTTATATCCAGAACGTGCTGGCTATGTGCCGTAAGGCCGACAGCGATATGCCTGAGTCAGACAAGGTTGGCCATGTACTGAAGGGGATCCCTGACAATGCGTTCAACCTGCTCATGTGGAAAAATTGTGAAACGGTACAGGACATTATAAAAGAGTGTCAACGCTTTGAGCAGGCCAAGAGCCACCGCATTGTAACGCCGTTCGCACGTCTACTGAACACAGCTGCGACATCCTCTTTTGAAGACAGGCTACAAATGCAGGGACCATCATCATCAGATGCCTTGACGCGGATAGTGCGGCGAGAACTTGAAGCTATGGCTCCTACAGACCTTTTTTACCGCCCCAGCGAGCCGAACAACTCGCATATCTGGGAGTTCATTCTGCATGTGCCGTTGCCGCTTGACAGCTGTCTCATGCTCCTTGCCCATGGATTGGTCGGCGGGATCCTGCAAGCTACCGAAATCCAGCCGAGTTACGAATCGCAGACGATAGGCCACTCTGTTTTGCCTGCCGGTGCATCGGCTACGTTTCTCGCCATTGTAACAACCGTCCGGTCTCCTCCCCTTTGCGAACGCCATTCACCAGTTATTATCGCCCCGAACAGAGCCATGCAGCGTCGTCACCAGCCTCCATTTGAACCGCAACAGCCAGACAATGACGCTCGTGCCCCTTGGAAGAGTCCCTTGTCGTCATTTCGACGTCACCAGCCCCGTTCGCCACCGGCTCGACCATCGTCCCTATCGCCGCAGGTTCATCGCGCACCGTACCCGATGCAGCGCCGACGCCCGTCTTAGGAAAACTAGGCGATGCAGCTCCCGGAGATAACGCTGCATTGACGACTCGACCGCAAATCCATCTGATCATTTTGCCGACCAAACAGAACTTGATGGACGTTGTAGTCGATTGCGTCAGTGTACCAGCACTCGTTGACACTGAGATGCCCATATCCGCGACGACTGCCCACTTGCGCCGACGCCTGAACAAAGTTCTCACACCCGCTGCATCACGCACCCTCGGCGTCGCCGACGGCGGAACGCCTACCATGCTTGGTATGTGCACCGCTCGCATTGACATCGCGGGGCACTTCACGATTGTTTTGTTTGCCGTTTTGGAAATCCTCTCACGACGTTATACTCGGCTTAGACTTTTTATAGTCTCATTCAGCGCTCTTTGACTGCGCGTCTAGCGTCATTCAGCTTGAACTACCCCACGGCTGCTATAGTCCACCAGTCACCCAAACCACGGTTATGCTTTCCTGAAGACCTCCACCTGTCACGTCAAGCCACTACGTACGTCACTCTAATGTCGTTTCCATTTGTTACTGACGGCGTCTATGTGCTTTGTCTCACCGCTGACATGCTGCTTGAAAGGAATTTGGCCGTTCCCCATACCGTGCTCACTGTTACAGGCAATCAAACTTCGCTCCCTCTCCTCAATTTTACCTGCTCGACTCAAATTGTTCCCAGAGGCATGCCCTTGGGCGAAATCTCGCCTGTGAACGATTTGCGAGATATTGGCGCTTGACGTCGAAATTACGTCGCCCTCTACAGGAACCTCCGATTCACCGACTCTCACGAACGAACTTAGCGAGATGATCGCACCTGACCTCCTTCCTGCACAAGCTGCTGACCTCCGCCGTCTTTTGAAAACTTACCGCAACATTTTTTATCTTGACGGCCGCCCTTTAGCCAGATATGGGTGGTCACCCATTGCATTTACACTGGAGACTCCAATCCGATATGCCGCAGGCTGTACCGTGTTTCACATGCTAAACGACAAGTGATCCAACGAGAAGTCGATAAGATGTTCACTAAAGGCGTTATCGAGCCATCTTGCAGTCCGTGGGCGTCCCCTATTGTCCTTGCCAGGAATAACGACGGCAGTTGGCGCTTTTGTGTCGATTACAGACACCTCAACAAAATCACGCGCAAGGATGTCTACCCCTTGCCGCGTATTGATGACGCTTTGGACTGCTTGCACAGAGCCAAGTACTTTTAACCCTTTGATCAGGCTATTGGCCTTCGATCAGGGTATTGGAAAATCTCGGTAGATGATATGGACCATGAGAAAACTGCCTTCGTAACACCTGACGGCCTCTACCAATTGAAGGTTATTCCGTTCGGTTTTTGTAATGCCCCGGCAACCTTCGAAAGAATGATGGACTACTTCCTTCACGGCCATTTCACGATGTGAAAGCAGGAAGGGGTAATCTACGATGGATCATATTCATGTCATCAATCAGGTAATCGAGAAATCTGCAGAGTACAATCAGCACCTCTATATGGTTTTCATAGATTATGAAAAGGCATTTGATTCAATAGAGATACCAGCAGTCATAGAGGCCTTGCGTAATCAGGAAGTACGGGAGGCATACGTGAATACCTTGGCAAATATCTACAAGGATTCCACAGCTACCTTGGTTCTCTACAAGAAAAGTTAGTTACCAATCAAGAAAGGGGTAAGGCAAGGAGACACAATCTCTCCAATGCTACTCACTGCATGCTACTCACTGCATGCTGCCCTCTGGATGCCAAGCTCTTATACTGGGAAGGCTTAGGAGTGCGGATCATCGGCGAATATTTCTGCAATCTTCGGTTTGCAGATGACATTGTCTTATTCAGCAATAATGGGGACAAATTACAACAAATGATTGAGAACCTTAACGGAGAAAGTGTCAGAGTGGGGTTGAAGATTATTATGCAGAAGACAAAGATAATGTTCAATAGCCTGGCAAGGGAACAAGAATTCAGGATCGCCAGCCAGCCTCTAGGGTCTCTAAAGGAGTACGTTTATCTAGGTCAATCACTCACAGGGATAGTAGAGTAGTTTGAGATAGTAGAGTAGTTTGAGATCATGAGAAAGAAATTTGCTGAAGAATAAAATTGAGTTGGAGTGCATACGGCAGGCATTGCCAAATCCTGACTGGGAGCTTACCACTGTCGTTGAAAAGAAAATTGTACAAACATTGCATTCTACCGGTGCTAACATATGGGGCAGAAACTTGGAAGTTAACAAAGAAGCTCGAGAACAAGTTAAGGACCACACAAAGAGCGATGGAACGAAAAATGTTAGGCCTAACGTTAACAGGCAGGGAGAGAGTGGTGTGGATCAGAGAGCAAATAGGGATAACCGATATTTTAATTGACATTAAAGAAAATGTGGAGCTGGGGAGGCCATGTAATGCATAAGATGGATAACCGATGGACCATCAGAGTTACAGAATGGATACCAAGAGAAGGGAAACGCAGTCGAGGATGGCAGAAAACTAGATGGGGTGATGAAGTTAGGAAATTTGCAGGTGCAAGTTGGAATGAGCTCGCGCAAGACAGGGGTAATAGGTGACCCGTAGAAATAGCGAGGGATTGTGGGATGCGCCGTCTGCTAGCTGCTTCCGGTTCGAGTCAGCACAGCTGCCGCCACCGCTTCGCCGTTGAATTCCATTGATGCGCTTGCAGTCCGTTTTTCTTTGTGGGGTTTTACGTGCCAGAACTAGTTCTGGTTATGAGGTACGCCGTAGTGGAGGGCTCAGAATTAATTTTGACCACCTGGGGTTCTTTAACATGCACTACAACGCAAGCATACGGGCGTTTTCGCATTTCGCCTCCATCGAAATGCGAACCCGCGGCCGGGATTCGATCCCGCGAGCTCGTGCTCAGCAGCGCAACGCCTTAGCTGACTGAGCCACTTGCGTTTGCAGTCCGGCTTTGTCCCACTCGAAGATTACCCGGTTGCAGGTGCCTAGCAAAACCATCGTCGGCTGTTCAGCCGTTGGCTGCTCAAATTCAAGCGTTAAAGGTGAACGCATGTAACTACTGTCTTGCAGCAACCCTTGCTGTGTCCGCTGTGCACAAGCATCAGAGGAATGGCTGCGACTTCCAAAACTGTAATAAGGCAGAGACC
>NC_051157.2:148786186-148788686 GCF_013339745.2 Dermacentor silvarum
GCCGACTAGGCCCGCTTGTCTATGAGGTAAATTCGAATACGCCGATGCAGTGGCGAATACCTATAGCGTTGCTCCTGAAGTAGGCAACGGCCACATAATGTTTTTATATTATAACGTCAGCAACAATATAAAAATTAGTGTGCTATAGCTAACAACTCCTAGGAAGGCTGTTTTACTGAGAGAAAAATACGGGTTATTTTTTGCGCCAGGTTCCTTGGTGCCAATCATTTCGAAGCCGTACGATCAACATGCCGATTAGAGGCGCATAGGTTGAACACAGTGTTGCTTCTGAAGTGGGCAATGACCGCGTTTTTTATGCGTGGAGGCGTCAGGAACAAATTAAAAGTACAGTGCTGTAGTGAATACGCTCGCGGAAATTAAGCTGCTTTACTCAGAGGACGAGCACACGCAGTTTTGTGTGCCAGTGAGCATGGTGCCAAAGATGTTGACGCTGTGTGTACCACGACGTGCCGGAGTTCGGATATGATGATGGGTTCTGAAATGCGTATAGGCATGTTCGGCGATGATATAATGGTCCCAACTCCATGCATAGATTTCCAACGCGTAACGTGTCTGCAGTCAGACATGACGGTTTTACCATTCACTTAGTCTAGGCATTCTGGAGCCCTATGAAACATAAACACTGACGTTGGTACGCATATAATATCAAGCGGCGTGCGCATTTCTGCTGGCAACCTTTCTTTTTTTTTTCCTCGAAATTTGCGGACCTTCTGGCCTCCTTTCGTTTTAGCGGGCTCAAGGACACTTTTTTTGCCACAGTTTTTTATGTCTAGATTGCTGTCTAGCAAGAAAATGAATAATCCTGTGTCAAATGTAACACCCGCGGACTCGGCACGAGGTCGCGGGATCGAATCCCGGCCACGGCGGCCGCATTTCGATGGGGGCGAAATGCGAAAACACCCGTGTACTTAGATTTCGGTGCACGTTAAAGAACTCCAGGTGGTCCAAATTTCCGGAGTCACCCACTACGGCGTGCCTCATAATCAGACGGTGGTTTTGGCACGTAAACCCCCATAATTTAACACCCGCGGACTCGAACTTTTCGATGTGAAGGTGCGCTGCGTGGAATACAGCGCTGGTTCTGAGGTAGACAATGGCCGCCTGTTTTGTGCACTGAGGCGCAATTTGCATCTTAAAAAAACTAGTGCTGTCGAGAACTCTGCTTCTGAAAGCTACTCTACTCCGGATACTGGCAATCTTTTGTGCGAGGAAGCTTGGTACCAAATAATTAGAAGCTACGCCATGACACTCGGTAATCAGGGCGTCATGGTAGATTCTGGAAAGTGTGTTCAGCCTATAAAAGTACGCCACAAAAAATATGAAAAAATGCATAACAAAATACGTGAAATAAGCCAAACGTGATATATTAGCATGCTCAAATATTTTCCTAGATGCAATGATACAATGTTACACAATCTCAAGCTCAATTTGAAGATATTAATCGTTACTTCGCGGAAGTACTAAAGCGAGGCCAGGAAATAAGTAAAATGCAATTATTCCCTTTTGTCCTAGATTGATTGATACAAGCACATAGCAGGCACTAAGCCACGAAAGCAAAATGCAAATTCTGTTTTAGTGCTACCGAATCAACGCATGTTCAAGAATACAAAGGTAGTGGCGTCCGACATTGGGTAAGTTTTCCGCACTAATAAGCACCAGGAACGAGTCGTTGACCAATCAATAGCCCTCAGATCCCTACTTCTACTAAGAATAAACCTGAAATGTTGTACTGCTCGAAAGGAAATGGGCTCGCTGAGGGTTTCATACGACCCCTCAACACGTTAATTTCATTATATTGTGAATTTCGTCGTGGATAGAAGCGTATTTTGGAAGCAGCACGCCAACCGCTCTCAAGCAATCGGCTTACGATGTACGCCTAATTTCACTGAATCAGACGAAATCACTCGGGCTTCAGTGGAATATGACTTTGGAATATCTGGAAAAGTTGGTATGGCAGGCTAAGCACGAGACGAAAGCGTAGGCCATACACTACAGATCAACAACGAAGACAGTTTAATCTGCGGCATAGCTCCGAAATTCCTGTGGTGGCAACTGCGGAAACAGCTGTAGCTCGATGAAGTTTATATGGGCAAAAATCACCTTTACCATTGTCTACTTCGTGATCAAGACCATCAAACATAAGGTTATCTTAAAATTCCAGCCCTATTCGGGACCGAATAGAAAAACAAAAACACCAAGAGCTGTAAACAGCGTAATAAAGCGTAATAATGTCAGTGTTCTGCGTTTTGCAGGGCTCCACAATGACTATACTATGTGTGCGCTAAACGTTTTTATGCACTTGCAACATGCTACACGTCGGGAATGAATACGTGGTGTTATGATAATTATATTATCGCTGCAGGTGCTTGTGCACTCATTGCGGAGTTTAGTTACCAAAAAGCAACTTATCTTAAAGAAATGGCCCTTTAATGTAGTTACTGTTCCCGGGAGCTAAGTGCACTCTACAGAATGCTCATTT